>NC_090776.1:555000-562500 GCF_040054535.1 Antennarius striatus | reverse complement strand
ACGACATCAGTGAGACCGCATCTCGTTCTTTACCGCGTGTTGGCGGATGGATACGACATCAGTGAGACCGCATCTCGTTCTTTACCGCGCGTTGTCGGATGGATACGACATCAGTGGGACCGTATCTCGTTCTTTACCACGTGTTGGCGGATGGATACCATGAGGGTCCAATGAACCAGTTGGTTTGCTCGTGTTGGAATGTGTCTTTTCTGGGACGGACGTCTGTTTTTCTCAGACGACCACAGAACTGTTGCATTGTGGGACTGTAATGGAGGACCCCACACGCCTCATGAACCCACAGCAGCAGTGTTCTGTCTGGATTCACAGCTTCAGCTCTTTGTCTTTCATCTTCATCATTAAAGTAGTGCTGAGAAGGGACCCCACAGCCCCCACCGACCCTAAACCGCCTCAAACAACCCCCCCAGCTTCACACACAACAGAAACACGGCTCTCTGGCCTCAGCCCCGCCCCCTGGCCTCAGCCCCGCCCCTGACCGGAGCCTTTAAAGCCTCCTGTCAGCACAGGTGCTCCTCCTCATCATCATCATCATCATCAGTCCATGAGCCGCACCTGAGCTCAGCCCCGCCCCCAAGACACCTAATGCAGTGTGACTGACCACACCCACTGAGCACACCCACTGACCACAAACTATATATATGTAAAAAATGATATATATGCAAATATAGACAATGTATATGTAAAATATAAATTTTATATATATATAATATACATGTAAAATATAAATAATATATATATAAAGAACACAGTACAACCTGCTTGGACTCAGCTCCTCTTCTTTTCATTATTTTTGTTGTAGATTCTCTCTGGAGGCATCAGAACTCTGGATGAACACCTGTGGAGTTCTGTACTGAACACAAAGGGTTAAATAACTTCTTTGAACCCCCCCCCCCATTGTTCTGGTTCCTGTTCATTCTCTAGATGAGTTTCTAGAGGTCTTCATCTGAACTGGTTTTAACCTCACAGGTGTATTTAGTGGAACGTCTCGTTCCATCAGTAGAACCATCAGTCGTGTTGTTCACCCTAAAACATAGATCCTTTGGATCTACTTTATTTTACTGTGTGCGTCGGTCCCACATCCTCACACGGTGCTCAGCTGAATTCATTTCCACCTCATTTCATTATCACTCAGCAAAAGAAAGTCTTGGAGATCCCAGGAGTCTGAGCCGTTTGGTCTGAGCAGGTGAAACACCAGCAGGTGGAACAGGTAACCTGTGACAGCATCAGGTGTGAAACGAAGCGAAACAGAAACGTGTCAGACAGGGGGGGGTAAGTTCATGTTCTAGAGACCAGCTCCATGTGAGTCTCTAGTTTTACCAACACCCACAATCAAACCCTGTTCCCATTTTATTACCGTCAGACACGCTAACTCTGTTAGCCATGAAACAAGGAACAGAAAATCATCTTGAAATTAGAACTTTGTGAATTAAAATTCATTTTCATAACATTCAGGCGGCTTTATGGGGATTATGACCTCACAAATTAAAATTTATAATTTTAATTACTTTTAAGGCAGGTTTATGTTGAAATTAAGATCTTATGAACTGAAATTTACAACTTTTTAATAATTAATAAGCACAAGTTTATCTTTAAGTTAAGACGTTCTTATAAATTTTGAAGATTAATACTTATAGTAATTGAATTTCCGATGCTTTAAGCCTCCCTAGAATAGAATTATGAGACGTTCACAATGTTGGAGCAACAATCACAACAGAAACATTCATTAATTTGCAAAAATGCTGCCAGCAAACCTTTTATTTCTATTTGCTCATCGTTACCATGAGGGCTGATCCACTTCCTGTGGGCTCTGGGCCGATCCAAGGGCTCTAGAAGGGTCTCTGAGCTCTAGACCAGGGTGGAACACTGATGTCACCGTCGTGGAACGTGTCACTAAGATAAGAAGTTAAAGCTGTTTCATCTTAATGTTTATTAGATTCTGACACCGGGTTTAAAACGACCACCAGACATTCAATCCTAACTTTATTAACACCCTGACACGCACACACACATGGACCAGGGTAACGGTTCCGTCCAGGAGGACGTTGGTTCTGACAGTGATTAAAGACTCCATTAAAGCTTCTGCTTGGATGAGAATACAGATGACTTTCCGTTGGATGAAGACGTGCTGAAGGACGACACATCCGACCGGATTCCGACAGGAAGCAGCAGCAGCCTGGAACGTAATGGAGGAGAGCGGCGCTCCGAGCGTGACCAGCCCAACACGCCGTCCCCGCCGGCGGAGATGGGACGCTGTTGTGGGGGTCCACTGGAAGCTCAAGGGGGGAGGACAAAAGATCTTCCTTCCCCGTCCTGGTCTTCCTGGTCTTCCTGGTTTTCCTAGTCTTCCTGGTTTTCCTAGTCTTCCTAGTCTTCATGGTCGTCCTGGTCTTCCTAGTCTTCCTGGTTTGCCTAGTTTTCCTAATCTTCCTGGTTTTCCTGGTCTTCCCAGTCTTCCTGGTTTGCCTTGTCTTGCTAGCCTTCCTGGTTTGCCTACTCTTTCTAGTCTTCCTGGTTTTCTTCATCTTCCTAGTCTTCCTGGTCTTCCTAGTCTTACTGGTGTTCCTAGTCTTCCTAGTCTTCCTGGTTTTCCTGGTTTTCCTAGTCTTCCTAGTCTTCCTGGTCTTCCTAGTCTTCCTAGTCTTCCTGGTCTTCCTAGTCTTCCTAGTCTTCCTGGTCTTCCTAGTCTTCCTACTCTTCCTGGTGTTCCTAGTCTTCCTACTCTTCCTGGTGTTCCTAGTCTTCCTACTCTTCCTGGTGTTCCTAGTCTTCCTGGTCTTCCTAGTCTTCCTGGTCTTCCTAGTCTTCCTAGTCTTCCTGGTCTTCCTAGTCTTCCTACTCTTCCTGGTGTTCCTAGTCTTCCTAGTCTTCCTGGTACTCCTGGTTTTCCAGGTCTTCCCTCAGATGGGAATGCTCTAACTGGATTAACTCGGTCTGCGGCACTCCTCGCCTCAGAGAGAATTATTCCTGAAGTTTTCCTTTCCCTCTGAACAGAAACATTACCATAATGTATGCCAAACAGTTTCCATAGCAACCATCTCACTCAGCCTGCTTTGGTTCAAACGGTATTTTTAGTGTCTGAATTGTCTAATTTAGTGAAACAAAACACTTACAAATCTAATTTTAGTCACTAATTAAAACGACGCTGCGTAATCTTCTGTTTTATATTTTAATCATTTCGTCTTTCTCTCTTGGAACTTTTTTTTACCTTTAGCAAAGAGCTAAAACATGCTAACTTCAAACAGAAAGATGGACACCATCATCACCATCATCATCATCATCATCATCATCATCATCATCATCATCATCATCATCATCGTTCTTCTATCTGCGCTGCAGACAGGCAACTCAAACAGTAAAATGATCCAAAGTGGACGTTCCAGATGATCGGATTCATGACATCAGCAACAAGGAATTTACCCAGAAGGCTTCTGCTGCGTGGGCGGAGCCACGTTCCACTCAGAGGGGCAGGTTCACGCCGGACAGGTGTGAACCTGATAACGAGCAAAGTCTCCGCAGCTGCTGCTGGCTGATAGAGCAAAGGGTGGCAGATGGAACACACACACACACACACACACACACACACACACACACACACACACACACACACACACACACACACACTGGCCCATGAAGTAGACTGCTCCCACCGGTCCTGGCGTGTGATTTCATTTCGGGCTCCGCTGATCACACCCTCCCCCTGTGACCTGGTTTCCTCAGACGAGCGTCACGCGTGTGAAAGTAAACCCTCTGCGTGTCACTTCCTGTTTATTACTTCCTGTAGGAACTCATCTCGGCGTCGGTACCCAGCTGTCCCAGAATGCCTTGCTGTCTCCAGCAGGACGTCCCACTGATTAGCATCAGGAACCCCCAGGAGGTTCTGCAGCTGAACGTCGACCAATCACAGCTCAGCTGAAAACACGCCATAAAGGTGTGAACGGGAGCTTCACACACGTGTCAGGTGGGACGGAACTGAAGACCTCCCGTTACTCAAATGGCACCAAGTAACTACTGGATTACTGATGACCTACTGGCAGCACAAACTCTAACATCAACGTAATAAAACAATCAAACATAATGAAACTTAATTAAATATAAGGAAACATAATAAAACCTAATAAACAATGTAAAGTTTTATGTTCCATAAGGTTTCATTGTAAACATGTTGTTTTATTAGTTTCATTATGAAACATAAGGAAGCAGAAATCCTCTCTTATAAGGTTGTACAAATAATGGACGACCTACATGACGACCTACAGGACTACCTACTGGACGACCCACAGGGCGACCTACACGACGACCTACATGACAAACTACAGGACGACCTACAGGACGGCCTACAGGACGGCCTACAGGAATACCTACATGACGACCTACAGGATGGCCTACAGGAATACCTACATGACGACCTACATGACGACCTACAGGACGACCTACAGGACGGCCTACAGGACGGCCTACAGGAATACCTACATGACGACCTACAGGATGGCCTACAGGAATACCTACATGACGACCTACATGACGACCTACAGGAGGGCCTACAGGACGGCCTACAGGAGGGCCTACAGGACGGCCTACAGGAATACCTACATGACGACCTACAGGATGGCCTACAGGAATACCTACATGACGACCTACATGACGACCTACAGGAGGGTCTACAGGACGGCCTACAGGAATACCTACATGACGACCTACAGGATGGCCTACAGGAATACCTACATGACGACCTACAGGACGACCTACAGGACGGCCTACAGGACGGCCTACAGGAATACCTACATGACGACCTACAGGACTACCTACTGGACGACCCACAGGGCGACCTACATGACGACCTACAGAACTACTTACTGGACGACCTACAGGACGACCTACAGGACTACCTACTGGACGACTCACAGGGCGACCTACATGACGACCTACAGGAGGACCTACAGGAATACCTTACAGGGCGACCTACATGACCACCTACAGGACTACTTACTGGACGACCTACAGGACTACCTACAGGACTACCTACTGGACGACCCACAGGGCGACCTACATGACGACCTACAGGACTACCTACAGGAATACCTACAGGGCGACCTACATGACGACCTACAGAACTACTTACTGGACGACTCACAGGGCGACCTACATGACGACCTACAGGAGGACCTACAGGAATACCTTACAGGGCGACCTACATGACGACCTACAGGACTACTTACTGGATGACCTACAGGACTACCTACAGGACTACCTACTGGACGACCCACAGGGCGACCTACATGACGACCTACAGGACTACCTACAGGAATACCTACAGGGCGACCTACATGACGACCTACAGAACTACTTACTGGACGACTCACAGGGCGACCTACATGACGACCTACAGGAGGACCTACAGGAATACCTTACAGGGCGACCTACATGACGACCTACAGGACTACTTACTGGATGACCTACAGGACTACCTACAGGACTACCTACTGGACGACCCACAGGGCGACCTAAAGGACGACCTACAGGACGGCCTACAGGACGGCCTACAGGACTACCTACTGGACGACCCACAGGACGACCCACAGGACGGCCTACAGGACGACCCACAGGACGGCCTACAGGACGACTTACAGAACGACCTACAGGACGGCCTACAGGACGGCCTACGGCTCCAACAGCTGACTGAGACTCCAACACTTCCTGTTATCAGCGGCTGAGCGGCGCTGTGACAACAGGCGTTAAATATTTATCAGCTTGTGAGCGGAGTGGGGGGGTGACGGGGTGATCCAGGACAGCAGGGAGACATGGCCCCGCCCCTCTGGAGTCACTGATGCTAACAGGCTAAAGCATCACGCGCTATCACACCTTCAGAACCGAGAGCTGATGATCATCCAGGTGATCAACCGGCGTACGCTGGGACCGGCATGGGGTGGAGGGTTGGGGGTTAGGGGTTAGGGTTAGGGTTAGGATCAGGATCAGGATCAGGATCAGGATCAGGATTAGGGTTAGGGGTTAGGGTTAGGATTAGGGTTAGGATCAGGATCAGGATTAGGATTAGGATCAGGATCAGGATTAGGGTTAGGATTAGGGTTAGGATCAGGATCAGGATCAGGATTAGGGTTAGGGGTTAGGGTTAGGATCAGGATCAGGATCAGGATCAGGATCAGGATTAGGGTTAGGGGTTAGGGTTAGGATCAGGATTAGGATTAGGATCAGGATTAGGGTTAGGGTTAGGGTTAGGGTTAGGATCAGGATCAGGATCAGAGGTTGGTAAACTCGAACACAGACGAGGGATGAGGACCAGACGGTAGGACGATAGATCCGACCCGACCGTGATTAACGACCTGCCAGCGAGCGGGGAGCGTTCCTGTACCAGGAAGATGAATGGATCGCAGCCAGGTGTGGAGGCAAGTCAGGTGTGTGTGTGTGTGTGTGTGTGTGTGTGTGTGTGTGTGTGTGTGTGTGTGTGTGTGTGTCTGTGTGTGTGTGTGTGTGTGTGTGTGTGTCTGTGTGTGTGTGTCTGTGTGTGTGTGTGTGTGTGAGTGTGTGTGTGTGTCTATGTGTGTGTGTGTGTGTGTGTGTGTGTGTGTGTCTGTGTGTGTGTGTGTGTGTGAGTGTGTGTGTGTGTCTATGTGTGTGTGTGTGTGTGTGTGTGAGTGTGTGTGTGTCTGCTCTCTGGAGTCGTCATTTCCTTAAGGTCATGAATGCATCTTCCTTTTTGTTTTCCTCGTCTCTTCATCAGTCATGACCAGGCATAGGTCACAGGTGGGGGTCACAGGTGGGGGTCACAGGTGGGGGTCACAGGTGGGGGTCACAGGTGGGGGTCACAGGTGGGGGTCACAGGTGGGGGTCACAGGTGGGTCACAGGTGGGTCACAGGTGGGTCACAGGTTGGGGTCACAGGTGGGTCACAGGTGGGTCACAGGTGGGTCACAGGTGGGTCACAGGTGGGTCACAGGTGGGTCACAGGTTGGGGTCACAGGTGGGTCACAGGTGGGTCACAGGTGGGTCACAGGTGGGTCACAGGTGGGTCACAGGTGGGTCACAGGTGGACGTTGACCTCAATAATATTGATGACAACAGCCTCACAGCAAAGGTCAGCGAAACGAGCTGCAGAAGTTACAGCAGCAGGAGAACGTTCAGGTGACCTCACAGATCCAGGTGTTAGTCCGTTCCAGGACGCCTTTAGCCGCACCGAGCTGGACTCCATCCTGCTGCACCGATGAACCGGACCAGATGAAGGATGGACGACCACAGCCAGACTCACGTGGGTCTCCACGGCTCTCTTTGAATCCGAGGACAGCTCCTTCCTGATAATGGCGTTAGTTCTGGAGGTTGTCCTCCTTCCTGGGCTCCAAGAGCCAAACAAGGATGTGACGTTCACGTGTCATGATGGCTAAAGAAGTGTCTCCAGGTCAGACCGTTTTGTTTCGTAGCTTCACGATGGGCGGTGGTGCAGACCTGACCCCCCGACCGTTAGCAGACCTGA
>NC_090776.1:497500-547500 GCF_040054535.1 Antennarius striatus | reverse complement strand
CTGAGCAAGGGGCAGCATGTAGATATTAAATAGAAGTGGTCCCAGAATGGACCCTTGTGGAACCCCACATGTGATCTGTGTCTGCTCCGACTCATGACCACCAACTGAGACAAAGTAGTCCTTGTCTTGTAGGTAAGACTTGAACCAGTTTAACACAGTGCCAGTAAGTCCCACCCACCGTTCTAGTCGGTCCATGTTATGATCAATCGTATCAAAAGCAGCACTGAGATCCAGCAGTACCAGGACGGTGGTTCTGGAGGTGTCAGTATTCATGTGTATGTCATCTAAGACTTTAATAAGTGTGGTCTCAGTGCTGTGATGTGGTCGAAACCCAGACTGAAATGCATTAAAGAGATTGTTTTGCATCATAAAACTGTGAATCTGTTGAAAAACAGCCCGTTCAATGATTTTTCTTCAAAATGGAACATTTGATACGGGTCTGTAGTTACCTGTTATTGAAGCATCCAGGTTGGGCTGTTTTAGAAGTGGTTTTATTACTGCAGTTTTTAAGGACTGGGGAAACTGCCCTGATTGTAGAGAATCATTTACTATAAGTAGTACGTTAGAAGCAATGCAGTTAAAAACTTTTTTGAAAAAGTTTGAAGGCAGCGTGTTGTGGATTTTAACCTTAAAACTGTTTCTTCCAAGGTTTTGTGGTTTAGAAGGTTAGAATTTTCCAGATAAGCAGGACAACAAGGTGACAGTGATTTTCCCTGAGAGAGAGCCGCTAACTTTTTTCTCATTTGTAATGTTTTACCGGTGAAAAAACCAGCATGACTTGTTGGACAGCAGCTCAGAAGGGACTGATGCTGTGGGGTTTGTCAGTCTGTCTACAACAGAAAACAGTGTGCGAGCACTATTACTGTTTCTATTGATAACCTCGGAGAAAAATGACTGTCTTGCATTTTTCAGTTCCTGGTTGTAGATGTGAAGACTGTCTTTGTAGATGTCATAATGAACCTGGAGTTTGGTTTTGCGCCATCTGCGCTCTGCTTGTCTACAAACCTTTTTGGGGGTTTTAACAAGCGTGGCATTTATCCAAGGTGGCTTTTCCTTGACTAACAGAACCTCGGTCTTAATCGGGGCGATGGAATCCAAAACAGCCAAGACATCAGAACTGAAAGTATTTACAGGATCATCTACAGAAGCTGAGGGCAGGCTGGGGGGGGGGGGGTAAAAGCCTGAGTGAATAATGCACAGGTTTTATCATTAATATAACGCTTCCTGACTACTTTTGTTTCACCCTTGTTCAGATTAGCAGGAGTGGTTATTTTAAAGAAAACAGTCGTGATCAGAAAGGGCAAAACCAGTCACCACAACCTCAGAAATATTAAAACCTTTGGAAATAATTAGATCCAATGTCTGCCCCTTGTCATGTGTGGACTCTGTTACATGCTGAGAAAGCCCAAAATTGTCCAGAAGGTTCAAGAGTTCTTTAGCATTTCCGTCTTTCATACTATCAACATGAATGTTCACGTCACCCCCTAGAACAACACAGTCGTATTCAATGCACACAATAGACAACAGCTTGGCAAAGTCATCAGGAGACTGTTGTATTTAGGAGGTCTGTAAATAGTTGCTTGATAGGAGAATTTTGACTGGAGAACGACATATTCAAAAGAATCCAACTTCCCAAAGGATATTTTCTTACACTGGACATTTTAATTGAACAGAATGGCGACCCCCCCCCCCCCTTTTCTTATGCATTCTAGCTTCACTCATGTAAGCTTGGAGGGGTTAAAAGATGTGTTAAAAGCCCTATCTTTCCCATGTTTTGGAACAAAATGTGCCTGACATGGAATAAGATTCAGATTTGATCTAGTGGGGACCGTTGTGGAAACGTTTCTTCTTCTCTTACCTACGTAGACATCACCTGATGAAGCTTCCTGCACACTGGGCCCTGGCTTTTTCTTGGAATAGTCAAGAGTATTTGTCTTGAAACCCAGACCCAGTGCAGGTCAGATTTTACAGTCAGATGATGGTGCTGAGCTCCTCTCAGGAGGCTGAAGAGGATTTTGATGCAGTCGTGGAGGGGGTGGGGGTGGTGGGCTTAGGGTCAGAGATGATTGAAGGGGGCGAAGTGGAATTCGAGGAGAAGAAATTGTAGATGTCCGTGGAGTTAGCTGGATGCCAACATTAACAAGCCTGTTCATTTGGTCGGTGAAGTCCAGCAGTGGGGAGGAGGGGGACCGGATGGATGGTGAACTGGGTGGGGTTGGATGAAATGGTTCCTCATCGGCAGTCAGCTGGTGGCAGCGGTGTGTCCTCATGTTTGCCCTGAGGTCTTTGGTAGCTACATGTGTCAGGTGGAGGGAGCGTTATCTCCTTTGCATGTTGTGGTATCTCATCCTTCTGATTAGGTTTCCATGGCAGCGGCATCAGTGCGACGCAGGAAGAAAAGAAGGTTGGAGGTGAAAAGCTTTACTCCTGACTTATTCAGGGAAAATCCATCTCCCTTGAAAAGACGTCTGCGGTCCCAGAAAAAGTTAAAATTGTCAATGAAATGCACTGAATGAACAGCACATGTGGTTAAAAGCCATGTATTCAGTGTGAACAATCGGCTGAATCCTACAACTCCTCCTCTGACTGGTGGTAGAGGCCCACTGATAAAACCTTCAGCATTCAGTGAGCGAACTGTGTTCAGCAGATTAATAAAGTCCCGTTGGAGTAATTCAGACTGCCGTTTCATAACATCACTTGCCCCTGGGTGCAGGAGGACATTTTCCACAGTTGGATTTGCTGCAGCAATGCTCAGGATCCTGTCCGTCACATCAGAGACCAAACCGTTGGGAAGACACGGCTCTTTGGTGTTTTTGCTGGTCATGCTTCTCACATCTTTTACAGCCAAGTCACCCACAATCAGAGTTTGAGGGCCAGTCGGTAGCTGCCTCTGCTGCCTCTTCTGTCCTGATCTACTTCCAGACCGTACCCTTCTCTGTGGGTGTGAGTTACTGTCCAGGTCATCAGGTGGAGACCCAGGGTCCTGCAGTAGACTTTAGTTGGTCGTCCGTGCTCTTCTCTGTACAGGCGTCGAGGCGGACGATGAGGCGGGCCAGCCCGTTACATCGCAGGTCTCTGGGCGCTGGATGCTGCCTGTTCCACGTCCTCCGGTGTGATGGGAGGAGGATTTCATCTTGGGCTCTGTCCCGAGAGCATTCCAGGGGGGACTGATACCCGTAGATTTATTTACAGACACACGGCCCTCACGTTTCTCAGTGGCTTTGTCGGTGCTAATTTGCATTAGTGTATTAGTGTAACTACTACTACTACTATTAGTGTACCCGTCCCGCCAAGAACCCACACACACACGGGCTGGTTGGATGATGTGGTTTTACTTAGGGTAGCCTGCAATGAGTGGTCCACAACACACACAATGTGGTACATTGTGTGGTACGTTAGCATGCTCTCGTCCGTTACTCTGATGAAGTGGTAGAGTAGTACCATACCCATAAAGTCCATTTACTTGGGCATTTACCGCCAGCCTTTGTACTTTTGATTCGAGTCCAGGGATCTTCTGAAGGAGTTCGCTGTAATCATCCATGGACAGAGGAGGCGTCTTGTAGCCTGTTAGCAGGCTGTGTGAAACCACAGATCATGTTAGTGACCTTTCATGTTAGTAGGTTCTGTCTCCTACTGAAAACCTCCCTCATGTTTCCATGACGACCAAACCTGAGAGACTACCGCCCTCCCACACCTTCATGGACCTTCATTCATTCATTCCTGTGGGGAACGGCTAATCTGGTTCCGTCAGGTTCAAAGAATGTTTTAATCTTCCTGTCCTGCGACGTGTCTCCAAGCCAAGGTCTACGTGTTCCTGTGGTCTACGTGTTCCTGTGCTCTACGTGTTCCTGTGGTCTACGTGTTCCTGCTTCCCCCTCCCGAGACGCCTGATGGTGGACCAGAATCTCCTCGAAGCCGTCTGGAAGTCGTCCTCCAAGGCCTCACCGAACTCCTCCCACGCCCGAGTTTTTGCCTCAGCAACCACCAAAGCTGCATTCCTCTTGGCCAGCTGGTACCTATCAGCTGCTTCAGGAGTCCCACAGGCCAAAAAGGTCTGATAGGACTCCTTCTTCAGCTTGACGGCATCCCTTACCGCTGATGTCCACCAACGGGTTCTGGGGTTCCCACCACGACAGGCACCGACCACCTTACGGCCGCAGCTGCGGTCGGCCGCCTCGACAATGGAGGCGCGGAACATGGTCCACTCAGACTCAATGTCCCCCGCCTCCCCCGGAACGTGGGTGAAGTTCTGCCGGAGGTGGGAGTTGAAACTCCTTCTGACAGGGGATTCCACCAGGCTTTCCCAGCAGACCCTCACAATACGTTTGGGTCTGCCAGGTCGGACCGGCATCTTCCCCCACCATCGGAGCCAACACACCACCAGGTGGTGATCGGTTGACAGCTCCGCCCCTCTCTTCACCCGAGTGAAGCGGGCTAGGGTGTCCTGGTGCCAAGTGCACATATGGACACCCTTATGTCTGAACATGGTGTTCGTTATGGACAGTCCGTGACGAGCACAGAAGTCCAATAACTGAACACCACTCGGGTTCTGATCCGGGGGGCCGTTCCTCCCAATCACCCCCCTCCAGGTCTCACTGTCATTGCCCACGTGAGCACTGAAGTCCCCCAGCAGAACGATGGAGTCCCCAGTGGGAGAAGCTCTCCAGCACCCCCTCCAAGGACTCCAAACAGGGTGGGTACTCTGAACTACTGTTTGGTACATGAGCACAAACAACAGTCAGGACCCGTCCCCCCACCCCAAGGCAGAGGGAGGCTACCCTCTCGTCCACCGGGGTGAACCCCAATGTACAGGCGCCAAGCCGGGGGGGCTATAAGTATACCCACACCTGCTCGGCGTCTCTCACCATGGGCAACTCCAGAGTGGAAGAGAGTCCAACCCCTCTGGAGAGGACCGGTACCAGAGCCCAAGCTGTGTGTGGAGGTGAGCCCGACTATATCTAGTCGGAACTTCTCCACCTCCACCAGCTCAGGCTCCTTCCCTCCAGAGAGGTGACATTCCACGTCCCAAGAGCCAGCTTCTGTAGCCGGGGATCGGATCGCCAAGGTCCCCGCCTTCAGCCACCGCCCAGCTCACAGTGACCCGACCCCTATGGCCCCTCCCACAGGTGGGGCCACAGGGGTTAATAACGATCTGTGTAAATATAAATAGGTAACAACAAAATTTCAAAGTTTCAGAGCAGAGTCCAGGAACTCTGCTCCTTCTCCTCGACTGACGGTGATCTGAGGTGGTTCCTCTGAACACGTTCACCTCACGCATCGTCAGGCAGGCAAATCGGAATCCACGCTGAACAGGAAATACAGGACTCACCTGTTACCTGTTCCACCTGATGTCAGGGAGGTCAGATCCTCCTCCACTGTGTTGTTTGACACGACGTTCTCAAGACGCTCTGACAGCCTGAGGGACGTTTCTGTCAGAGGGAGGATTTCATGACGGACGTCAAAACCTCCTGTCAGCCTTTATTCTTCATTTATGAGAGTTAATTCAAAGCCTGGAAGCTGTTTTAAAGGATTACATTTATTTGGTCTCTGTGACTTTAAGAATATCCGGTTGGAATCAGGAACTTCAGACGCTGGAGACAACTTCCGGTTTGTGCTTTTACCTTCAAAATAAAACTTAACGCGGAGCCGTCTTTGCCCCGTCGGACGTGCGCACACCTCCGTACAGGGAAAACATTTGACAGTTGGAGAAATAAAAATAGATAAAAACTCAGGATCCCCTCAGGATTGATTCGTAAGTATTCGATTTTTAACATTTTTTATGTCAACCCTCAGATTTTGTCATAAATTGAGTCTGTTAACCAATCAGGAACTGTTTCTGCTTCTATACACGGAGGAAATCCAAAACGACCGGACTAATGAAGGAACAGTTAATGTATTAATTTAATTTACAGTCAGCATGTAGTAAATAACTTTAAAAAGAACGAACTGTGGACTGAAGACGCAGGTAGGTCCTGTAAATAGTCCCACACAGACAGGAAGTTCAGGAAAGAAACGTATTTATTTTTAAAAAATAATTAATTTTAATAATTTACGTCAAACAATTAGTGTGACAGACATTTAGCTAAAGGGAATGAATGAACGTATAATTAAATATTTGTGTTAAGTTAAAAACAAGATTATTTAATGATGTTTGTTGTTAAAAGACTACGCTACCCACAATGCCTAGAGGAGGCGCGAAGGAAATGATGTAATTGACCATTGATGTTTTTTATTCATTTTATTTTTAACTAGCGGACACGTTCCGGTGTGTTTATTCCTTTTATCTGTTAAATTGTTTGAAGTTAAGTTCGTCCTGTCACTTTTAAATGTTAAGCTTAGGGACAACTACTGACAAACTGATACCGGAAGTAGTGACACGTCACCGGTGACGTCACGGCCGTGTTTCGGAAGTGCCGCGGCGATGCGCCGCCGCTGACCCGTCCGGTGTCGTTATGAACAGGACGCAGCTGAAGCGCTCCACGATCATCCGGATGGCTGTTACCGGAGCGGAGGGGGGCCACACCGGCGCGGAGGGGGGCCACACCGGACCGGAAGCGGAGACCTTCATGCTGCACGCGCTGCGGATCGCCGCCGTGGTGACGTCGTACTGGTTCGTGTCCATCACCATGGTCTTCCTCAACAACTTCCTGCTGGACGACCGCGAGCTGGACGCGCCGCTCTTCATCACCTTCTACCAGTGCGTCACTTCCGCCGCGCTCTGCCGCCTGACGGGCCGCCTGGCCGCCGCCTGCCCGGGCCGCGTCCACTTCCCGTCGCTCGCCTTCGACGTGAAGACGTCGCGGGAGGTGCTGCCGCTGTCCGTGGTGTTCATCGCCATGATCACCTTCAACAACCTGTGTCTGAAGTACGTGGGCGTGGCCTTCTACACCGTGGGGCGGTCCCTCACCACCGTGTTCAACGTGCTGCTGTCCTACCTGGTGCTGAAGCAGGGCACCTCCCCCCGCGCGCTGGGCTGCTGCGGGGTCATCCTGGGTACGTGGGGGTTCCTTAGCCGCTAACGGTTAGCAGAGAGGAGAGGGGCTGGGGGCCCGTCGACAGGTAGTCCTCAACATACGAACAAATAGTCCTCAACCTACAGACAGGTAGTACTCAACATACAAACAAGTAGTCCTCAACCTACAGACGGGTAGTACTCAACGAACAAACAAGTAGTCCTCAACCTACAGACAGGTAGTACTCAACATACAAACAAGTAGTCCTCAACCTACAGACAGGTAGTACTCAACGAACAAACAAGTAGTCCTCAACCTACAGACAGGTAGTACTCAACATACAAACAAGTAGTCCTCAACCTACAGACAGGCAGTGATCAACATACCAACAAAGTCCTAAAGCTACGAACAGGTAGTCCTCAACCTACGAACAGGTAGTCCTCAACCTACAGACAGGTAGTGATCAACATACCAACAAAGTCCTAAAGCTACGAACAGGTAGTCCTCAACCTACAGACATGTAGTACTCAACATACAAACAAGTAGTCTTCAACCTACAGACAGGCAGTGATCAACATACCAACAAAGTCCTAAAGCTACGAACAAATAGTCCTCAACCTACAGACAGGTAGTCCTCAACATACGAACAGGTATCCTCAACATACAAACAAATAGTCCTCAACCTACAGACGGGTAGTACTCAACATACAAACAAGTAGTCCTCAACCCACAGACAGGTAGTGATCAACATACCAACAAAGTCCTAAAGCTACCAACAGGTAGTCCTCAACATACAAACAGATAGTCCTCAACCTACAACAGATAGACCTCAGCCTACAGACAAGTCGTCCTCAACGTGCAACATGTAGCTTAGAGTGACGGAAGAGCAGGGGCAAAGGGAGGGGTTATTGTGGTCACCACCACCACTACCTTCATTAGTCTTTGCTTTAGCATCATGATAAACAGTAAAGTATCCAAGGTAGGAAGCCTGACGCTCTGAGATGCTAACAGAGACAACAAGAGGGGGAGACAAGTGTTGGAGCTGCGTGAACGCGGCAGTGCTGCCCCCACGGGGATCGTGGTGGAAAGGGGAACTGCAGGAGAGTAGTTGGATATGGTGAAGTGGGTTTGTTCGTATCTACGAATGTCTGTATGTTGAGTGTTCGTATGTCGGTTGTCCGTATGTCAGATGTTTGTATCTTGAGGACTAGCTGTAGTTGTGGTTTTTAGGTGGTGGTACAACTGATGTAATCGATTGTGTGACTAACAGATTTCTTTCTGGCCCGTTCTGTTGCTCTCAGGGGGGTTCTGGCTCGGCGTGGACCAGGAAGGCCTGGCAGGGACCCTGTCCTGGACCGGCGTCATCTGCGGGGTGCTCGCCAGCATCTTCGTCTCCCTGAACGCCATCTTCACCAAGAAGGTGATGCCGGCGGTGGAGGGGAACATCTGGAAGCTGTCCTACTACAACAACGTCAACGCGGTGGTGCTGTTCCTGCCGCTGCTGCTGCTGTCTGGAGAGCTGACGCGCCTCGCCCACTTCACCAGACTGGCTGACCCCGCCTTCTGGGGCATGATGACCCTGGGGGGCGTGTTCGGGTTCGCCATCGGCTACGTGACGGGCCTCCAGATCAAGTTCACCAGTCCGCTCACACACAACGTCTCCGGGACGGCGAAGGCCTGCACACAGACGGTCATCGCCGTGGTCTACAACTCCTCCAGCAAGAGCCTGCTGTGGTGGACCAGCAACCTGATGGTCCTGGGGGGCTCGTCTGCCTACACCTGGGTCAGGAGTCTGGAGATGAAGAGGAGACCCCTCAAAGACGCTCAGGACCCCGCCCAGGAGAAACTGCTGCAGGGGGAGAAGGACAGCGCGGGGGTGTAGCCCTGGACCTGAACCTGGTCCTCGTTCTGGACCTGCTCCTGGACCTGGACCCGTCTCTTGCAGCAGGACCTGTTAGGATGAAGCTTGAAGGAACGTTCACGTCCAGATTTAAAGATTATTGTAACGTTGGATCGATTTACTGATGGAGGTTTTTATCATGATTTTACAGGGAGGGTGGAGATATTCAGAGTGGGGGTGTTTGTGTCTTTGTGGTACCTGAACCGGGTCTGGGGGTGGATCATGTGATCATGGGGGGGGTTGAATTGTGATAATGGGGGGGTCATGTGATCATGGGGGAGTTGAATCATGTGATCATGGGGGGGTTGGGTGTGAATGAACTCTTTGTGTAACTTTAAACGTTTCCTGTCTGAATGATTGTTTTCTTTCTAATCCATGTTTTTATAAAGTCTGGTGGGGGACAGGAGGCGGCGTGGGGGGGGGTTCAATTTAGTTTAGTTCAATTTATTTTAGTTTATTTTAGTTTATTTAGTTTATTTAGTTTATTTTAGTTTATTTAGTTTATTTTAGTTTATTTTAGTTATTTAGTTTATTTTAGTTTATTTTAGTTTATTTTAGTTTATTTTAGTTATTTAGTTTATTTTAGTTTATTTTAGTTTATTTAGTTTATTTTAGTTTATTTAGTTTATTTTAGTTTATTTTAGTTATTTAGTTTATTTTAGTTTATTTTAGTTTATTTTAGTTTATTTTAGTTATTTAGTTTATTTTAGTTTATTTTAGTTATTTAGTTTATTTTAGTTTATTTAGTTCATTTTAGTTTATTTAGTTTATTTTAGTTTATTTAGTTTATTTTAGTTTATTTAGTTTATTTAGTTTATTTAGTTTATTTAGTTTATTTAGTTCAGTTCAGTTTAAATGAATGTCGGGTTCTCACTGCTCTTCACACAGATCCACATCGGTTCACATCGGTCTAGATCAGCTGGGATTTGTCCCCCCCCTGTTGGTCATGAAGGGACGGGGCGCTCAATGCCCCCCCCACGTGACGATGATGGCTGAATATATCTCTGAGCAAGAGGAGTCTAAAAATGGCTCATAAGGCATTATGGGGGGGGGGGACTTCAGAGGAAGTCATGACAGGAATAAATACCCCCACCCACACATCACCCCCTACTCACCCCTCATCCCTCCCCATTACCTCCTTCCACCCCTGAATCCACCCTCACCCCCATCACAACTCAAACTGTTGAAGGAGGAAGAACAAACCAATAATTCAGTTTAGAGTAGAAATAAATCAGGTGACGTTCAGAGTGATGGAGACCCTCTGACCGCTGGACACACTGGACACACACTAGACACACACTGGACACACTGGACACACACTGGACACACACTGGATGGACACTGGACACACACTAGACACACACTGGACACACACTAGACACACACTGGACACACACTGGATGGACACTGGACACACACTGAACACACTGGACACACTGGACACACACTGGATGGACACTGGACACAGACTGGATGGACACTGGACACAGACTGGACACACACTAGACACACACTGGACACACACTGGACACACTGGACACACACTGGATGGACACTGGACACACACTAGACACACACTGGACACACACTGGATGGACACTGGACACACACTGGACACACACTGGACACACACTGGACACACTGGACACACACTGGATGGACACTGGATGGACACTGGACACAGACTGGACACACACTAGACACACACTGGACACACACTGGATGGACACTGGACACACACTGAACACACTGGACACACTGGACACACACTGGATGGACACTGGACACACACTGGATGGACACTGGACACAGACTGGACACACACTAGACACACACTGGACACACACTGGACACACTGGACACACACTGGATGGACACTGGACACACACTAGACACACACTGGACACACACTGGATGGACACTGGACACACACTGGACACACACTGGACACACACTGGACACACACTGGACACACTGGACACACACTGGATGGACACTGGATGGACACTGGACACAGACTGGACACACACTAGACACACACTGGACACACACTGGACACACACTGGACACACACTGGACACACACTAGACACACACTGGACACACACTAGACACACACTAGACACACACTAGACACACACTGGACACACACTGGACACACACTAAACACACACTGGACACACACTGGACACACACTGGACACACACTGTACACACACTGGACACACACTGGACACACACTGTACACACACTGGACACACACTGGACACACACTCACTGCTGCTTTAGAAACCTAATGGTGTAATACCTAATCCGGCCACCAGGTGTCAGTGGTTCATCCCGTTCCTCCAGTGAGCTGCACACACCACCGGTCTGTTGTCTGATCGGTAATAAACGTCCATTCTTTGTGTTAAAACTGTGTGAAGTCAGGTTTGTGTTCTGGGTAAAGGTAGTCCTCAAGATACAACATCGACTGATAAAACATCTGTAGATACGAACAATATCCAACTGTCATCCTGCAGTTTCTCTTTCTGCCACAACCCCCGTGGGGGCAGCCCTGCTGCATTGAGGAGGTTGTTGGTAGGTTGAGGACTACCTGTTGGTAGGTGGAGGACTACCTGTTGGTAGGTGGAGGACTTCCTGTTGGTAGGCTGAGGACTTCCTGTTGGTAGGCTGAGGACTACCTGTTGGTAGGTGGAGGACTTCCTGTTGGTAGGCTGAGGACTTCCTGTTGGTAGGTGGAGGACTTCCTGTTGGTAGGCTGAGGACTACCTTCTGCTCCCTCCTCCCTGGAGACGAGGAAGAGGTTTAACAAATGGAGTTTCATCACTTCCTGTTTTGATTTGATTCCTCTCAGCCCTCAGTGGGGGGTCCGCTCAGGAACCGCTCAGGAACCGCTCAGGAACCACTCAGGAACCACTCAGCAGGTCCCTGCTGGTGACCCACTCAGGACGCACCTGTCAGCTGTCACCATGGAGACAGAGACAGATCGTCGTCATGACTACTTCCTACTCCGCTCAAATGGCGACGTCTTCCAGGAGGGTTCAGGTACGAGCATTAGTGATGATGATGATGATGATGATGATGAAGGTGATGATGATGATGAGGCCCCGCCCACTTAAAGCCCTTCAGAAGCTTCGGCTGCTGCTGACAGACCGTTAGCATCAGATCAGAGCCGTTAGCTTAGCGTGTGGTTGAAGTCTGGGGGCGTGGCCATGGAGGACCACATGGGGCCATCATCAGACGTGATGAAGGCGTGGCGCTACGGGTCCAAAGCGGTGGAATGACGTCCCCCCACCGGTGGGGCTCTGCCCCCCGGGGGGGACGGGAAACAGCTGGAGTGAAGGTCGGTGGGGGTCGGACGTCTTGGACCTGCATCACCTGGAGGCGTTTGGACGGTGGCCCCGCCCCTGAGCGACAGCTCCTGGTTGGTGTTCAGGCAGACGTCTGATCTCGGTTAAACTAAGATGATCTCCTGTCAGGGGGGGGTTCTCCTTCAGACGAGCACCTAGAGCTCCCTGAGCCCCCCCCGTTTGGTTTGGATCACCACTATTTACACGTCTTAACGGAAACGATCTGACTGACGGGGCCCCCAGAGCCAACAGGAAGCGGGGGTTGTTGGGGGGTTTTGTTTGGGGGGGGGGGGTTCTGGCGCTCGCAGGTATTCTCACTTCATTTTAGCTCCTCTGTTTCCGTCCCGACAGGTGTCCCACCTTCTGGTCCACCTGGACTTCTGCTCCGCACCAGAATCCGCCGCGTTCCCACTGTACCACCAGGTGGGGAGGCAGCGGCGCAGGAGGCTGACGGGGACAGGTGGCGTACCCCCCCCCGAACCGGATGGGACTGGACCAGGTGGGGTCCAGTTCGCATGGTGATGTCATCTTCAGAACCCGTGTTCTGGTGCTGGTCCAGGAGTCACGGTCCCACCGGCTGGGGTCTCCTCCAGTGGATGTACTTCATTACTTGATGTACTTCATTACTTGATGTACTTCATTACTTGATGTACTTCATTACTGGATGTACTTCATTACTTGATGTACTTCATTACTGGATGTACTTCATTACTTGATGTACTTCATTACTGGATGTACTTCATTACTTGATGTACTTCATTACTTGATGTACTTCATTACTTGATGTACTTTATTACTTGATGTACTTCATTACTTGATGTACTTTATTACTTGATGTACTTCATTACTTGATGTACTTCATTACTGGATGTACTTCATTACTTGATGTACTTTATTACTTGATGTACTTCATTACTTGATGTACTTCATTACTGGATGTACTTCATTACTTGATGTACTTCATTACTGGATGTACTTCATTACTTGATGTACTTCATTACTTGATGTACTTCATTACTTGATGTACTTTATTACTTGATGTACTTCATTACTTGATGTACTTCATTACTGGATGTACTTCATTACTTGATGTACTTCATTACTGGATGTACTTCATTACTTGATGTACTTCATTACTTGATGTACTTCATTACTTGATGTACTTCATTACTGGATGTACTTCATTACTTGATGTACTTTATTACTGGATGTACTTCATTACTTGATGTACTTCATTACTTGATGTACTTCATTACTTGATGTACTTCATTACTTGATGTACTTCATTACTTGATGTACTTCATTACTAGATGTACTTCATTACTTGATGTACTTTATTACTAGATGTACTTCATTACTTGATGTACTTCATTACTTGATGTACTTCATTACTTGATGTACTTCATTACTTGATGTACTTCATTACTTGATGGACTTTATTACTTGATGTACTTCTTTACTTGATGTACTTCATTACTTGATGTACTTCATTACTTGATGTACTTTATTACTGGATGTACTTCATTACTTGATGTACTTCATTACTTGATGTACTTCATTACTTGATGTACTTCATTACTGGATGTACTTCATTACTTGATGTACTTCATTACTGGATGTACTTCATTACTTGATGTACTTCATTACTGGATGTACTTCATTACTTGATGTACTTCATTACTTGATGTACTTCATTACTTGATGTACTTTATTACTTGATGTACTTCATTACTTGATGTACTTTATTACTTGATGTACTTCATTACTTGATGTACTTCATTACTGGATGTACTTCATTACTTGATGTACTTCATTACTTGATGTACTTTATTACTTGATGTACTTCATTACTTGATGTACTTCATTACTGGATGTACTTCATTACTTGATGTACTTCATTACTGGATGTACTTCATTACTTGATGTACTTCATTACTTGATGTACTTCATTACTTGATGTACTTTATTACTTGATGTACTTCATTACTTGATGTACTTCATTACTGGATGTACTTCATTACTTGATGTACTTCATTACTGGATGTACTTCATTACTTGATGTACTTCATTACTTGATGTACTTCATTACTTGATGTACTTCATTACTGGATGTACTTCATTACTTGATGTACTTTATTACTGGATGTACTTCATTACTTGATGTACTTCATTACTTGATGTACTTCATTACTTGATGTACTTCATTACTTGATGTACTTCATTACTTGATGTACTTCATTACTAGATGTACTTCATTACTTGATGTACTTTATTACTAGATGTACTTCATTACTTGATGTACTTCATTACTGGATGTACTTCATTACTTGATGTACTTCATTACTTGATGTACTTCTTTACTTGATGTACTTCATTACTTGATGTACTTTATTACTTGATGTACTTCATTACTTGATGTACTTTATTACTTGATGTACTTCATTACTTGATGTACTTCATTACTTGATGTACTTTATTACTTGATGTACTTCATTACTTGATGTACTTTATTACTTGATGTACTTCATTACTTGATGTACTTCATTACTTGATGGACTTTATTACTTGATGTACTTCATTACTTGATGTACTTCATTACTTGATGTACTTCGTTACTGGATGTACTTCGTTACTTGATGTACTTCGTTACTTGATGTACTTTATTACTTGATGTACTTCATTACTTGATGTACTTCATTACTTGATGTACTTCATTACTTGATGTACTTCATTCTTGATGTACTTCATTACTTGATGTACTTTATTACTTGATGTACTTCATTACTTGATGTACTTCATTACTTGATGTACTTCATTCTTGATGTACTTCATTACTTGATGTACTTTATTACTTGATGTACTTCATTACTTGATGTACTTCATTACTTGATGTACTTCATTACTTGATGTACTTCATTCTTGATGTACTTCATTACTTGATGTACTTCATTCTTGATGTACTTCATTACTTGATGTACTTCATTCTTGATGTACTTCATTACTTGATGTACTTCATTCTTGATGTACTTCATTCTTGATGTACTTCATTACTTGATGTACTTCATTACTTGATGTACTTCATTCTTGATGTACTTCATTACTTGATGTACTTCATTACTTGATGTACTTCATTCTTGATGTACTTCATTCTTGATGTACTTCATTACTTGATGTACTTCATTACTTGATGTACTTCATTCTTGATGTACTTCATTACTTGATGTACTTCATTCTTGATGTACTTCATTCTTGATGTACTTCATTACTTGATGTACTTCATTCTTGATGTACTTCATTCTTGATGTACTTCATTACTTGATGTACTTCATTCTTGATGTACTTCATTACTTGATGTACTTCATTACTTGATGTACTTCATTACTTGATGTACTTCATTACTTGATGTACTTCATTCTTGATGTACTTCATTACTTGATGTACTTCATTCTTGATGTACTTCATTACTTGATGTACTTCATTACTGGATGTACTTCATTACTTGATGTACTTCATTACTTGATGTACTTCATTACTGGATGTACTTCATTACTTGATGTACTTCATTACTTGATGTACTTCATTACTTGATGTACTTCATTACTTGATGTACTTCATTCTTGATGTACTTCATTACTTGATGTACTTCATTCTTGATGTACTTCATTACTTGATGTACTTCATTCTTGATGTACTTCATTACTTGATGTACTTCATTACTTGATGTACTTCATTACTTGATGTACTTCATTCTTGATGTACTTCATTACTTGATGTACTTCATTCTTGATGTACTTCATTACTTGATGTACTTCATTCTTGATGTACTTCATTACTTGATGTACTTCATTACTGGATGTACTTCATTACTTGATGTACTTCATTACTTGATGTACTTCATTACTGGATGTACTTCATTACTTGATGTACTTCATTACTTGATGTACTTTATTACTAGATGTACTTCATTACTTGATGTACTTCATTACTTGATGTACTTCATTACTTGATGTACTTCATTACTGGATGTACTTCATTACTTGATGTACTTCATTACTTGATGTACTTCATTACTTGATGTACTTCATTACTTGATGTACTTCATTAGTTGATGTACTTCATTACTTGATGTACTTCATTACTTGATGTACTTCATTACTTGATGTACTTTATTACTAGATGTACTTCATTACTTGATGTACTTCATTACTTGATGTACTTCATTACTTGATGTACTTCATTACTTGATGTACTTCATTACTGGATGTACTTCATTACTTGATGTACTTTATTACTTGATGTACTTCATTACTTGATGTACTTCATTACTTGATGTACTTCATTACTTGATGTACTTTATTACTTGATGTACTTCATTACTTGATGTACTTCATTAGTTGATGTACTTCATTACTTGATGTACTTCATTACTTGATGGACTTTATTACTAGATGTACTTCATTACTAGATGTACTTCATTACTTGATGTACTTCATTACTTGATGTACTTCATTACTAGATGTACTTCATTACTTGATGTACTTTATTACTTGATGTACTTCATTACTTGATATACTCCATTACTTCATGTACTTCATTACTTGATGTACTTCATTACTTGATGTACTTTATTACTAGATGTACTTCATTACTTGATGTACTTCATTACTTGATGTACTTCATTACTTGATGTACTTCATTACTTGATGTACTTCATTACTTGATGTACTTCATTACTTGATGTACTTCATTAGTTGATGTACTTCATTACTTGATGTACTTTATTACTTGATGTACTTCATTACTTGATGTACTTCATTCTTGATGTACTTCATTACTGGATGTACTTCATCACTTGATGTACTTCATTAGTTGATGTACTTCATTACTTGATGTACTTCATTCTTGATGTACTTCATTCTTGATGTACGCCAGTGGGATGAGGATCAGCACCTCTAGATCCGAGGCCGTGGTTCAGGACCAGAAAAGGGGGGTGTGCCCCCTTCAGGTCGGTGGAGGGTCTTTGCCCCAAGTGGGGGAGTCTAAGTACCCGGGGGGACATCCCTGCTGAGACTGTTGCCCCTGGATAAGAGGTTGGAGATGGATGAAGATCTATGTTTGTGGGCTGCAGCTGTCTGTCCCTCCCCCACCGGACCCGCCCCCGTCCCTCCATTGGACCTGCCCCTGTCCTTCGGGGGCAGGTCCAATGGAGGGATATGGACCCGCCCCCGTCCCTCCATTGGGCCCGCCCCCCCCCATTCCGTTTGCATGTGAGTCCCTGCAGACGGTCCGACACGTGCCGTCATTGAGAAACACCCTGAGAGGATTTGCTAATCTTGGCTGTTCCTCCCGGGGGGGCGGACCCCCCCTGCTGCTGCAGCTTTGTGCAGGACACCTCCTAAGTCCTGTCGGCTGAACGGCGCCGGGTGTCTGCGCCGCGGCGGGTCGCCGGTAGAACCCGAAGGAGCAGCTGACTGGGTTCCATCACCAAACACCCCCAGAACCTTCACCTGCGTCCAGTCCTCGTGACCTCTACTGTTCACACCTGAGGAGGCTCCGCCTCATCCTGTGATGTCATGATGCTAAAAATGGGCGAAAGCCCGTTAATCCATTGGTTCTCAACCGAGTGAAAAGCCCCGCCCCCGCCCCGCCCTCACCTGTAGGGAGGGAGGTGCTGACCTCTCATGTCCAACCCCCCCTCCCTGCCTGCATTAGCGTCCAGCCTGTCCGTCGCAGGGACGTCTTTATGCTGCTGGGGGAGGAAGCGGTTCTGTCCAGAAGCCCGTCGGACTGAAGACTGAACCCACGACACCGAAGCCGACGCCCACCGAGACCGAGAAGGAGCGACCCCACAGGTGAGGGCCTCAGGGGGGGGGCACAGCGTGTGGTTATGTGTTCTAGATCGACTGATGGGTTCGGGTTAGGGGTTAGGGGTCAGGAGATGTTCACACCTCAGGACTCAGTCCAGGTTCAGAGCTGGAACCTCTGGGTGAAACCAGTGAGATCTTCTGTTTCTTCTCACGTCTGGGTCTGCAGGGATCACTCAGAACGTTCCTTTGAGACGGGTTCAGGGTGCAGGACACGGGTTCAGGGTGCAGGAGACGGGTTCAGGGTGCAGGAGACGGGTTCAGGGTGCAGGAGACGGGTTCAGGGTGCAGGAGACGGGTTCAGTGTGCAGGACACGGGTTCAGGGTGCAGGAGACGGGTTCAGGGTGCAGGAGACGGGTTCAGGGTGCAGGAGACGGGTTCAGGGTGCAGGAGACGGGTTCAGGGTGCAGGAGCGTTCCCATGTCTGACCAGTGGTCCCGTTGGTAAGCAGGCTCTATGAGGTGTGAACTGGGCTCTGAACCCAACCTGGGGAACAAGTCCCAGCGTGTGAACTTAATTGTGGAGCTGCTGACAGACGTGGCCTTTCTCTCTGAGACGTTCCCACGGAGACGTCGATGAGACGCTTCAGATAAAAGTCAGACGAGTCAGACGGCTGAGACACGTCAGAGGAACACGAAGAACCGTCACTCAGTGGAGGACTGATGGAGTCCAGAGGAGCTCAGATGAGGAGCTTCTGGTTTTAATAGCTGATCTTCTGCACCTGTAGGAGCTGGAAACTGATAATGAGCTGCTGAGGGCTTCTGGTTCTTATCCCATGGCGTCTCCATGGTGACAGAACCAGTGACCCCTCAAGGGTTACCTGACTGATGCTTGAAAGACGTGACCCCTGAACACCTCCTAGTTCTCATAGCGGACCTCCATGAAGTGGTCCAAAGCCATGATGTCACCTTCAGCACCGTGATGTCACTTTCAGGTGGTGGCCTCTAGCTCCTCCCCCACCTGGAGGAGGCAATGATGGTCAAAGTAGGTGAACGGGGCGGTGTGAATGGGTTTCAGTCCACGTTCCTGGAAGGTGGCCACCGCTGGAGCGTCCCGTCCTGGAGGAACGTGCGGAGGACGAGTCAGAAGCTGATCTCCAGAGACCACAGGAGGTCCTGCTAACAGAGGAGGTCCTGCTAACAGAGGAGGTCCTGCTAACAGAGGAGGTCCTGCTAACAGAGGAGGTCCTGCTAACAGAGGAGGTCCTGCTAACAGAGGGTTCACATCCTCTCCTCCTTCAGGAGATGTTTCTCCTGGTTCGTTCATACTCCTGGGATCCACCTCAGAGACGAGGTGAACAAAGTCCCCCAGAGGCCCCAGCTCTGCACCGAGACCAGCTCGCCTTCTCAGTGGGGGCTGCAAGCCTGTCGCCTTGCTAGCATGTTCTCCTGGACAATCAATCAATCAATCAATCAATCAATCAATCAATCAATCAATCAATCAATCAATCAATCAATGAACCAATCAATCAGTCAGTCATCAATCAATCAATCAATCAATCAATCAATCAATCAATAAATCAACCAATCAACCAATCAACCAATCAATCAGTCAGTCATCAATCAATCAATCAATCAATCAATCAATCAATCAATCAATCAGTCAGCGTTGTTTCCAGACAGCAGGTGATCTCCTTGTGACTGACTGATAGTCTGAACACAAGGGACGACGTTCCTCACCAGACACGCAGGTGAAAACCTGTTCACACCTGAATGAGAACAAATGAAACGAAACAGAAAGAAACAAAATGAAACAAAATGAAACAAAATGAAACAAAATGAAACAAAATGAAACAAAATGAAACAAAAAGAAACAAAAAGAAACAAAAAGAAACAAAATGAAACAAAATGAAACAAAATGAAACAAAAAGAAACAAAAAGAAACAAAAAGAAACAAAATGAAACAAAATGAAACAAAATGAAACAAAATGAAACAAAGCGAATCGACCTCTGAGGTCAGAGACAAACCGGTTCTGATCTTCTGTCAGGTTCTTCCTGGATGTTTGTTCAGGCTGACAATCACTTCATTTATTAATAGATCATAAATCAAAATGTTCCTGTGGCTCCTTCCATCACCCCCCCCCCCACTGTGGTAGAGCTCCTTCTATCACCCCCCAGTATGGAGGGTTCTGAGGGTTCTGTGGGTTCTGCTTGTGGTTGTAGGTTCTAGGGGTTTGTGTCTACAAGAGGTTCAGATGCGGTTCTGTTCTCATTATTTCTGCTTCAGCTCATTGGATTTCATCGTTACGTTTCGACGTTGTTATGTTTTGTGGCCATAGTTTCTCGTTGTAAAATGTATTGTTCTATTTTGTTGTTACATTTCATCGTTACATTTCATCGTTACATTTCATAATTACATTTCATCGTTTCGTCGTCACATTTCATCGTTACATTTTATCGTTACGTTTCATCGTTACATTTCATCGTTACAATTCATCGTTACATTTTATGGTTACATTTTATCGTTACATTTCATTGTTACATTTCATCGTTACAATTCATCGTTACATTTTATCGTTACATTTTATCGTTACATTTCATTGTTACACTTCATCGTTACACTTCATCGTTACATTTCATCGTTACGTTTCATCGTTACATTTCATCATTTCATCGTTACATTTCATTGTTACATTTCATCGTTACAATTCATCGTTACATTTCATCGTTACATTTCATTGTTACATTTCATCGTTACAATTCATCGTTACATTTTATCGTTACATTTCATTGTTACATTTCATCGTTACATTTCATCGTTACATTTCGTCGTTACATTTCGTCGTTATGTTTCATTGTTACATTTTGTCATATTTCGTCGTTACATTTTGCCATCACATTTCATTTCTCTGTTTCATCGTTACATTTTGTAATTACTTTTCGACGTTGTTATATTTTGTTGTTATTACGTTTCATTGCTACATTTCGTCGTTTCATTTCGTCGTTTCATTTCCGCTGTACGTTTGTTGTTATATTTCATTTTTATATTCCTGTGGCTGTGAACGGATCCCCTCCTGGATCCACCTTTGTGTTGTGATTTCAGGAAGTTTGCTGCAGCTGTGAGGCGGTTTTAGTGTGTGTGTGTGTGTGTGTGTGTGTGTGTGTGTGTGTGTGTGTGTGTGTGTGTGTGTGTGTGTGTACTAGATTAGGACGGCTCAGGACAGATTAGGTAATTATAGACACCTGCTGTCTAAGCGTGGTGTGTGTGTGTGTGTGTGTGTGTGTGTGTGTGTGTGTGTGTGTGTGTGTGTGTGTGTGTTGTCAGGTGTTGCAGCATGAGGTCTGCGCCCATGGGAGCTACAGAGACCAATGCTTTGCCATGTGCTCTTAGCCCCCCAGGCCCCCCCAGCAGTCAGCCCCTCAGGCCGGCTGTAAAGGCCCCTGATCAGGTGGGGGGTCATGTGATGAGGTGATGTACCGCTAATGGAGACCCCCGTCAGGGGGAACACCCCACTCTGGTCGCCTTGCGTCGCCGCTACACGCTAACCGGCATCATGACTCAGCCGTGACTCAGCAGCATCTCCAGAGAACCGACGGAGCCCCTTGGTCCCACCCTAACCCCAACACCAGAGAACAGAACCAGACCCAGCTGGCAGCACCAAGGTTATAATCGTTAACGAAAACCAACGAAATAACGAAAACTAAATGTGTAAAAATATTTTCGTTAACTGAAATAAAAATAAAAACGAGGCTTTGCAGAAAAACGACAACTAACTGAAACTATTGTGTGTTTACAAAACTAACTAAAACAAACTGAAATGATTGAGAACATTTGCTTAGTTTCCGTCTTTGTCAGTGAATCAATCCGTCGGGCGGCATGGCGGCGAAAGTAGGGAGAAACCTCCAGAGTCCTATTTGGGAATATGTTGACTATGACTGTGTCTCAGACAAGAGTAGGTGCCTTGTAGTGGAACATGATCAAATATGTGGAACCTTTCTGGGGGGGAAAAATCCACGAATCTTAAAGTCCATTTGAAAAGCGCACACAAGAAGGCTAACCTAGCTTACCTTGAGCCAGTAAGGGAGAACGCCCAGCCTCCTTCCCCCGAAACAGAAGCTGACCCCAGGCCAGGCAGCACGATGCAGCCCGACACAACTACAGTTAGGAGTCAGATAGCTTAACTTAATGAGGTACTGGGTTTTGAGTTTTTCATGTTTTTGTTTTAGAAAGATACTACTTGCATCTCACTTAAGAAACAGAACACAAATTGCACTTAATTTTTTTAATCTCTGACAAATATCCCTTACTACCAAAAAAGACTAAAACTAAGACTTAAACTAATAAAAACTAAACTAAAACTAAGCATTTTCAAAAAATAAAAACTAAACTAAACTAGCAAACTAGCATTAAAAACTAATTCAAACTAAACTGAAATTGAAAACAAAGAGTTACAACTAAATAAAAATAAAAACTAATGAAAAATCCCAAACTATTATAACCTTGGGCAGCACGCCAGGGTGTCATGGCCTCTGACTCCGCCCTCCTGAGCCACCCCCTCGCCTCACCTTCTTGCCCCTCCCTGCTGGTGAGCGAGGATGCGATGAAGACGACCCCATTGGCAGGTTTTGGTGGAGGGATCAGAGGAACCTGTCTGGAGGTTCTGACTGGATGTCATTGTTCTGAACGCAGCTGGATTAGACCTCCAGACCGACGAGACAAGTACCCCATACCAAGTACCCCATACCAAGTACCCGGCACCAAGTACACAATACCAAGTACCCGGTACCAAGTACCTGGCATCAAGTACACAATACCAAGTACCCGGCAGCAAATACCCGGCACCAAGTACATGATACCAAGTACCTGGCACCAAGTACCCAGTAGAAAGTACCTGTCATCAAGTACCCAGCACCAAGTACCCGGCAGCAACAGCCACCAAACTCATCTCCCATGACCCTTTATACCTCACTGGTCCATGTTTATGTGTATGTGTGTGTGTGTGTGTGTGTGTGTGTGTGTGTGTGTGTGTGTGTGTGTGTGTGTGTGTGTGTGTGTGTGTGTGTGTGTGTGTGTGTGTGTGTGTGTGTGTGTGTGTCTTTTCCTTGATGGGAAAACAGGAAACATTGGATTTCCAGGCCAACACCCGACCTTCGTCACCAACCTGAAGTCACCACGACTCTTTCCTGTTCTTCCAGTTTTACTCAATCAGGTTCTTACGGCCCAAACTGACCCGTTTCCTCCTGATTAGTAGAACTATTTTATAACCACACAAGGACTCCCTAATGTCTGGTGGTCAGTGAACGCCTCTCCTGCAGGATGGTCCCGGTGGCGGCGGTGACACCTTGACTTTCCTGGGAAGCCCCTTTGCTGTTGCATAACCCAATCACGGGTGTCCTGGAGGTGCTAATCCCGCCCTGAGAAGCTTAGGCCCGTTAGAGCTGGGGGGTTCTGACAGCAGCGGCGGTTCTGACTCGTCTGGACTCCATTTCCTGTCCAATTGTTCAAACTTGGACTTATCAGACGCTATTGAATGTGGACAGAAGATTACAGGAGGTTTCCTCGCTGTCTATAATTAAATCTCTGCTCTTCGCCACCAATTACGTTCCCTCCCCAGGAAAGTTTTCACTTCCTCACCTTGTCTTGTCTTTTCTGTCTTTAATCTGGCGGCGGCGGCTGATGGGTGAACACTGGAGGTGTGGAAGTGAAGGTCCAGACGGTGCAGAGGACGTTACATAACGGCAGGATTTAAAGGCCACACTCAGGGGGTGGGGGTGGGGGTGGGGGGCTGATCTCCAGTCAAAGAGGCTTTAGGCCGCATCACAACAAACCCAACATACGTGTGGTGTCAGGCTGTGAGCACGCCACCAACACGTATGTGCAGATCAAACACTCACGTGTGGCGTGTGTGTCCTCGTGCGCTCCACATCCACACACACACACACACACACACACACACACACACACACGCAGGCGATGATGAAGATGATGAAGACGAGGCTCTGGAATCACTCGTTAGACAATTAGCAGATAATAAAGTTTATCTTTACGGGTTTGATGCTCATGTAATTCACTCACGAGCTCTAAAAGCTTCAAAACGTTTCCCTGAAGTCCTCACAGGGAGACCAACCATGTCTGCAGTGATTGGTTAACTGTAACGACCGCTCTAGTGGGTTGGGACCAATCAAATGAACGTCCATCAAGCCCTAAACCCAACCCCCAGGACTCACCTGAATCCCAACCCTAACCTGACTTCACCACCACTTCCTGTCTGCTTCCATGCCAACAGGATGCAGAAACAGGTGGAGGTGAGGATGGACGAGAGTCACCTGGAGCCCAAGAAGGACCCCGACAGCCTCTGTGGGGCCCTGTGTGAGAAGATCATGAAGAACATGGTGCTGACCCTCACCATCCTCGGTAGGTTTGGGTCTCCATCCCATTGCTGCCCCCTCCAGAGTGGGGGGTGGCAGGCTTTCCCAGCATGCACTTCAAATGAGCAGCATGTCAGACGTTACAAGTCTCCACAGACGTCAGGATGTTCGGGGTTAGCCCGTCAGCGGTCATCCTGGTGTTTGATTGGTGCCCCCCCCCATCAGGTGTGTTTCTGGGCTCCATCGCTGGAATGCTGCTGCGCCACATCTCGCCCCTCCCCCCTGACGTCGTCATGATCATCGCCTTCCCCGGGGAGATCCTCATGAGGATGCTAAAGATGCTGATCCTGCCTCTGATCGTCTCCAGTCTGGTCACAGGTGGGTGAGGGGCAACTAACTGCCCCGAGACGGGGCCACACGGTGTAGCCTGTTTGTTTCCTAGGGGACGCGTCACGGGGGGAGGGGCTACTCAGGCTGGGAGTGAGATAAAATATTGCGGGTGGTCCTGGAACGAATTAACAGCGAGGAACGAGGGGTTGCTGTACAGCATGTGGACCACCAGGGGCTGATGCTGAAACACCAGAGGGCACCGCTCCATTGGTCCGTTTTAAGAGATGTTACACCTTTAAATTTAACAACTTTGATCGGTTAAATCAATTAAAGCTGCAAATAAAAATAAAGGACAAACTCCTCGTATTAAAGTCCCCCATGAATGATGCAGCTGTCGCTAGAATAATTATTGCGTATCCTCGCCGAAAGGTCAATCTGTTGTTGATCACATGCCGGGACAGGTAAGCCCCCCATGAGACAGGTAAGCCCCCCATGAGACAGGTAACCCCCCCATGAGACAGGTAACCCCCCCCCATGAGACAGGTAAGCCCCCCATGAGACAGGTAACCCCCCCATGAGACAGGTAACCCCCCCCCATGAGACAGGTAAGCCCCCCATGAGACAGGTAACCCCCCCATGAGACAGGTAAGACCCCCATGAGACAGGTAACCCCCCCCATGAGACAGGTAACCCCCCCATGAGACAGGTAAGCCCCCCATGAGACAGGTAACCCCCCATGAGACAGGTAAGCCCCCCATGAGACAGGTAACCCCCCCCATGAGACAGGTAACCCCCCCATGAGACAGGTAAGCCCCCCATGAGACAGGTAACCCCCCCACGAGACAGGTAACCCCCCATGAGACAGGTAACCCCCCCACGAGACAGGTAAGCCCCCCATGAGACAGGTAACCCCCCATGAGACAGGTAACCCCCCATGAGACAGGTAAGCCCCCCATGAGACAGGTAAGCCCCCCATGAGACAGGTAACCCCCCCATGAGACAGGTAACCCCCCCCCATGAGACAGGTAAGCCCCCCATGAGACAGGTAAGCCCCCCATGAGACAGGTAAGCCCCCCATGAGACAGGTAACCCCCCATGAGACAGGTAAGCCCCCCATGAGACAGGTAAGCCCCCCATGAGACAGGTAACCCCCCATGAGCCAATCTAATGTAGGGCGTACGGTATTCCATGATTCCTCTGTGCCAACAGGACTTGCCGGTCTGGACGCCAAATCCAGCGGCCGCCTGGGCACCAGGGCGATGGTGTACTACATGTCCACCACGGTGATCGCCGCCGTGCTGGGCGTGGTCCTGGTGCTGCTCATCCACCCGGGGAACCCAAAGCTGAGGGCCAATCTAGGGCAGGGCAAGAAGAACGACGAGGTGTCCAGTGTGGACGCCTTCTTCGATCTCATCCGCAATCTGTTCCCGGAGAACCTGGTGCAGGCGTGTTTCCAGCAGGTAGGAGTCTCTGAGGTGTGTTCACACCTTCAAGTCCCAGAAACCAGCTGATCCAACTCTCCGTTTGACCGTTTCCTGTCCAGATCCAGACGGTTACCTCCAAGGTGCAGGTGCCCACCAACAGAACCAGAGCGCCCCCACAGTTCACCGTCAAACGGTCGCTTCAGTTTAAGGGCGGGATGAATGTCTTGGGTAGGTGAACCCCGAGAGCCACGCATGTTCTAGAGGTTGTAGGTTCGGTTCCCACCTCAGCAGACTCTCCCTTCCCTCCGCCAACAGACGATCACACTTATAGATTATTGACATGTTTCTGTAAACCGGTTCTAACCCCGTTCCTGGGTGTTGGTAGTCTGAACAGCCGATCCCAGAGCGATTCACCGCTCCTGTTCTGCCTCACAGGTCTGATTGGCTTCTTCGTCTCTTTCGGCGTCATTATGGGCAAAATGGGAGAAAAGGCTAAGCTGATGTTGGAGTTTTTCAATATCCTGAATGAGATCGTGATGAAGCTGGTGGGGGCCATCATGTGGTAAGAGCTGCCCAGACCTCAGCTCTGCATGGAGTTCTGGTGATGAAGATGAGACTGTCTCACCACCAGCCTGTCTGTCCGTCTTCAGGTACTCCCCTGTTGGCATCGCCTGCCTCATCTGTGGAAAGATCATCTCCATCGCCGACCTGGAGGTGGTTGCTAGGCAGCTGGGGATGTACATGATCACCGTGATCGTGGGCCTCATCATCCACGGGGGCATCTTCCTCCCGCTCATATATTTTGTGATTGTGAAACAAAACCCCTTCAAGTTCTTCATGGGGATCTTCCAGGCCTGGGTCACGGCGCTGGGAACGGCGTCCAGGTAGGAAGACTTCCTGTGTCCAGGTTCTGTGGTTGTGGACAGGAGGGCAGGAGTCTCTGGAGACTGTCCCCCTTCTCCAGAAGTGTTCTGTAGTCCAGGATGGACAATCTGAACCTCACCCTATTCCCTCCCGTCTCCCCTGTCTCAGCGCCGGTACCCTGCCCGTCACCTTCCGATGCCTGGAGGAGAACCTGGGCATCGATAAGAGAGTGACGCGCTTCGTCCTGCCGGTGGGCGCCACCATCAACATGGACGGCACGGCGCTCTACGAGGCGGTGGCGGCCATCTTCATCGCCCAGATGAACGGGATCTCCCTGGACTGGGGTCAGATCATCACCGTCAGGTCAGCTGAGTGAGGTCAAATGTCACACATGGGGAATGTGGGGGGGCTGAGGTCACGACCTGAGGTCTCCCATCTGTCCTCCAGCATGACGGCCACCCTGGCCAGTGTGGGGGCGGCCAGTATTCCCAGTGCTGGGCTGGTGACCATGCTGCTGATCCTCACCGCTGTGGGCCTGCCCACCCAGGACATCAGCCTGCTGGTGGCTGTTGATTGGCTGCTGTAAGTTTAACTAGTTAGAGCTAGTTAGAGCTAAAGACTAGCTCTTTAGCTCCTCCGCTAACCGTTTCCCCACCCTGTGGTTTGGCCACGGCTCTCCGGACCACGCAGGGATCGCTTCCGGACGTCGGTGAACGTGGTGGGCGACTCCTACGGGGCGGGCATCGTGTACCACCTGTCCAAAGACGAGCTGGACTCCTTCGACTCGCAGCAGGCGCGCGTGGACGACTACGAGACAGCGCGCAACCCGCCCTACTATGACAATCACACCAATCAGAACGTTTATGCGCACCACAACGCGATCTTGATAGATGACTGCAAGGTACACTTCACGTTAACGGACATAGAGACGTGCATGTAGACCCCCCTCTGTGTCGTGTATCTGTGACGGTGTGAATAGTTCGTGTCTTTTCATATGTTTTTTTTTTTAAAAGCTGCATAAAAACTTTATTAATTATTTATTCACCTGTTAATCATGTGAAAAAGCAGTTTTTGTGAAACCAGGTTCATCCCAATCAGTTTGTGCTTTTTATATTATTTTTTAATTCTCACGAGGTCCAGATGAAATGTCGTTGTGCCCCCCCCCCCCCCCCGTGCTTTTATTTTGGTAATTGGACATGTATTTGAGGCAGCCCAGACTAAATTACAGCCATTGGTGTTCATAAAGACTGCTGTTTCCTCCATGACCAATCAGATCCATCCAGTAGAGAACCGATCAGTGTTGCTAGCTATCCTTTAGATGCTGTGAGTTAGCGTCTGATGCTAACGTTGCAGCTTTGTAATTTGGTTGGGCAGAGAATCCATCAAATACATGGCCAACCCCGTGAACCCATTACTGTACCGGTGTTCCACTGGGATGGAACAGCGTCACATCATCAGCGTATCGGCGTGACACGTTCGCCGTCCCCGCCCCAGAGATCGCTGGCCTGAATGGCTTCTCTGCTCCAACCTCTGACCTCTGACCTCCGGTGCCTTGGCCTCAGTCAGACGCTCTCGATAATTGCTTGCAGGTCACCGTGGGCAAAAACGGCCAGCCTGCAGACTTCTCCCTGGTGGAGGAGGAACCCTGGAAATGCGGGTAGAGCGGCTCCGGACGCCGCTCCTTACCCAGAGTTCCAAAAACTTTTGCTTCCCACCAACACAACCACAACACAACCCCCCAAGTCAGAACGCAAACGGACCCGACAGCCCTGTAGCTCCACCTGATTAGCATCAGCAGCTAACTAAAGCTAACGCCACCTGGACTAGACCCTGCACCTTGCACCGTCCCGCTGGTGCGTCCCACACCATGTGACCCCAGGATGACCCATCGGTTGAACTCAGGCCTTACTCTACTCTCATCATTCTTCTCCTTTTGCACTGAATGGTTTCTCGTAGCGACCAGAGGGGGCGCCGTAACGCCTCGCCGGCTGAACCTCACGTGGACCAGGAACCGTAGCTGGGTTTGGTTCAGGAAGGTTCAGACAACATGCTGGGGGGGGGGGGCACGCGCTGGTAGCTGGTGCTGGGTGTGAGGCGGGGGGGTGAGACTGCTCTACCTTTGACTCTTGATTTATGGGATTAGATGATGATGTCACACACATGGTCCAGATTAGAGGCACAGCTTAGGGCTTAGACTGGAGGAGAACATGTGTGTTCTAAAAGCAGCAGCAAACAGAACAGGATGTGTTCAGGTGTGTGTGGGGGGGGGTCAGGATGGGTTCGTGTTCCTGAGGCTGAGGGGGGGCTTGACTGGCCGGCGCTGCTGCGTTATTTTAAACTGTTTTATTGTTGCTATGACAACCTTGCCTTGCCGTCACCATGACGCCGACACATTAAAGCGTAGAATCCTGGATGTTAGTGTGGTTAGCAAGCCCCGCCTCCAGCGCTTCCGTAGCAACCGGGTGAGGATGCAGCGGGTCCGTCGGTGAGGTTCTGGTCCAGCCCGGTGAGGAAGACGTCGGTGTGTCCCGTGAGCAGCTGCTGATGTCAGCGTGTTTAAAGTGCCTCCCTGCACTTTGTGTTCCGGTGGACCTCGGCTCACGTCGCTCAGGGTTCCCTCGTTCTCCGTTACACGTCAGGGTTCCACGAAAAATGAACCGATAACCGTTAAAAACACAATAAATCAGAATAAAACACATTACATCATATTATTAGCTCGTAGCAACCCCCGTGACCCACAAGGAGGAAGAAGAAGCTTTTTTCTGTTCTATATTAAAAACTAACACTTAATTATTTGTAAAGTTAAAATAGATTCAAACTAATCACATATTATTAAAATGGATTCTGGTTCTCTCCAGGTTAGCCTGGAGAACGTCTCCTGGAACTTGTTACCGCCGTAAGCCGAGGTCTACCTTTATATACTCCAGATATATTGTATAAATCAAATGTATAGACTTTGAATGTCATGTAATCTGTAAGCGTTTGTATGTTAAATGTCTGTTAAACACGCGTGTAGACGTCTACCTGACAGTCTCTGGTGAACGTAGAGCTTATTGATGACCATCAACGCGTCCGGTCCGTCTCACAGGGGGCTAACGGGTTCCACAGGGTTCTCACGGCGTTTAATGAGCTGACGCCGCTGAAGCGTGACGACCGCATGAACGCCATGTTGTGGGCGTGGCCTGGACCTTAGCGGGCCAGCGGTTCTCCGTCGGTTCCCCAGCCGCCGAGCCTTCACCCGTTCCAGGATGTGTTGTAGTGGACCGGCCTAGGGTAGCGCGGTAGACCAGCCAGGTTCATTTGAGTTTTTTATTTATTTATGATATTTATTCTTCTGATTGATTGGTGCACACACCGGTCTGAAGGTCGGACACGTGTTCCACCTCCGGTCCTCATTAAAACACGCCAGAGCCGCTGTCAGGCTGCCGGACCCGGGGTGTGTGCGTGTTTTAATACATGTGTGTAAATACGAAGGAAAACCAATAAATATTTATTGATCATCTGTCGTGGTGTTTATTCCTGGACGTGGGCGGATGCGATACAGCATATCAATAAGAGTGTGTTTCCACGGCGTGGGCTGTGGAGGAGCTAATGACTCCGAGAGCCTCCGTAATGAACGTGGAGAAAATATACAGTCCACAACTTCAACATGATCAGAGAGGAAACACATCACAAATACTTTAAAAATACTCATATTTACAGTAAACAGAGGGGAAACGCTGCAGCGATCAGCTCCGGTTGAACTGCTCGGCGTCTGAGGCTCCTGGCGCTTCTGTTTTACACACATTTTAATAGTTTTATCTTAATAAATACACAACAAGCGTTCGGCTGAAGGTTCCAAGTCGAGTTATGATGAGAGTTTTTGAAAAGCGGGACCCTGATTCGCCCTCAGACCTGGTCCAGAGCCGTGAGCAGCAGCAGCCTCTAGCTTAGCGGCTGACGGGCTAGCCTCCGCTAACGGTGGGCGGCTGCTCTCCGGGGGGAGTCTGGACCTCATCGGTTCCGTCCGGGCCTCAGTGCGAGGCGTACTTCTCTGGAAGCTCCTCTAGGGGGATGACGGTGTATTCTCCGCCCTTCCCGTTCTCCATCGGCGGCTCCCTGATCAGGAACGTCTCCATCTCCAGCGCCCTCTGCTGGTCGGCTGTGGTCTGGAGCTGGGCGGACGGGTTAGCTCTGTTCCACCTACACCAGAAGAACAACAGGAGATTAGCCACACGTAATTTGGTTCTTAACGTACCTGAGTATTTTGTTCGGTATTTGCTCACTTGTGTCTCGTAGCTATGGCGACCAACAGCATCACCAGTCCTGCGAGGCAGGCGATAAACGCGACGATGACGATCCACCCTGCAGATGTGGGAGAGAAGGGGTTAAAGAGACGGACCGTCTGGAGAGGAAGTGAACGGTTCTGACGTTCTGGTGTCGGGTTCTGGTCTCACCGGGGGTCGACTCGTCCGGTTTGCTGGTCGGTGTCACGGCGTCCAGCGTCGCCACCTTCAGTTGGTTAGAAACTAAGAGAAGAGATCAGACCAACTCAGTAATGACGTGGGTCTGAGCTCCCCTCACACCTACAGGTGTGATATAGTACCTGTGTCATCAGGTAGCGCAAACACCATGTGGTCGTTTGAGCTCGCAGCTTCAGTCAGTTCTGAATCCAATCCCAGGCCGGAGGTGGATCCCTCAGGTCCGTCAAACAGCGATGGGGACGTCTCCGTGGAGGCGGTGGAGGTGGAAGGTGGGCGATTGGTTCTACTAGTGAGTACAGGGGGCAACCAGGACCGGGACGGGTCCGGGACATACCCAGACCCTTCCTGTCCAGACCCTGATTCACCTGAACCGGACCCGTCCCGCTCGTTGGGTGGGAATACCGCGGGGGGTGAGCTGAGATCAGGTGATGCAGTCTGAGTCGTGGTTGTGAGGTGTTGAACGCCATCCTGAGGCAACATGAAGGTCACGAGGTCATCTCCTGAGCCACTCCCCTCAATCAGAGCCCTCTGTTGGGTCATGGAGGACGCAGGGGGCGACGCCGGAACGGTCGTGTTCACTTTGGGGAATCTAGTTGTGAGCGACGTGAGGAAACGGTGATCGACGAGGTATCCGTCCGTCACGGCCTCCCGGTAGACGTCATCCGGGGTCACGGCTAGAAAGGACAGACGGGAAAGTCCACAGGTCACATGGAGTGTTTGCTTGCCAGCCGAGGGAGCACACAGGAAACTTGGCGAGCGTCTCTCGCCGGTCTGAATGTTACCACATCGATCTTGTACAAACTTGCTTCAATGACAAACAGCAATGATTAACCGGGTGACGAATGACCTGCGAGGGTTCGCCAACGAGAGGCACCCACATCAAAGTATCATTTGAACAGGACACGCCCACAGAACAGAGCAAAGAGACCCAACTGGACTGGTCTTTGTTTTGGCTGACAGGAGGAGGAACCTTCTCCCCCAGGAGGAGGAAGCTCAGGGTGGTGTTTGGTCAGGGTTCCTCCAACGGCACACAGGTGTCCACCTAGATCCTGTTTCTGAATCACCACCAGAACAACGTACTCGGGGTTGGTGAAACCATATTAACCCGCGGTGTCGTTTTCTGCCTGGTCATGCCCACCTCTACTCGTCCCTGTTGGACTCCCGGGGGCCCAAACTTGTGCAGCAGCTCCCTGCTGATCTCTGGTTTCACCTTACAACAGAAATATGCATTAATGCACCTCCTGGAGGAGCTCAGGACGTCTCACAATGATCTCAGTGTGTGATCAGCGCTGAAACACGACCCGCTCAGCTTCAGCCGGTTCCTCCAGAACACTAAAGAGCATCTGGAGGTGTGAGCGCCCAATCACAGGCAGCGAAATCAAACACCATGGGAGTATTGGAAATCCGAGGTGCGTCGAGAAGAATTACAGTAATTGTCAGACTGGTTCTCAGTCCTGAGGTGAACCTGAGGTGATTTCCAAGCGTTTCAAACCGACGTTGACAATTCAGACAGAATTAGAGCCTAAATTTGACCTTTAATCCTCAGATACAACATAGCATTGATTAAAGACAGGGTCAGCAGCTCCTGTTGGGTCACCGGAGCGACGGACGAGGAAGACTCTCACTTACGATGAAGAGGTGTCGAACGGACGACCAGAAGAAGTCCCACAATGACCCCCCAGAAAAGATTCCTCATGGTAGCGGCAGCGCTGGCGGTGGTTTACGGATATAGACTGTTTGTCAGGGGGCTGATGATGTGAGCCGGTGAATCACGTCGGGGGCTTTTATATACTGGGGGCAGGTAGGTGTTGCTTCAGGACAACAATGTCTGGTGACACACCAACACACAGGGGGGCTGGCACACCTGAGGACACACCCTCACACACTTTCTCACACACTGGATTTCATCACTCAGGGAAAGCAGATGAAAACAAACGAGCAGGAAGTGGTTTTACTGGCTTTATTCCCTTTTTATGAGCTGTTCGTCAATCAGTAGTTGGAACACGATCACGAGCAGTTCTGTGGAAATGAAGTGCTAACGGCCAAACATGATAAATTATTATGTTAGGCAAAGGGAAGGAGTGGATACACACTGAAGTAGAAACCATTAAGTGAGGCCTGTGAAGTTAGAAAACAGTAAATCCTGAATTCTAACATTAAATTCTGTCTTTCTACATGTGAAGGCAGGGCGGGTCAGAAACATCTGGACTCTAGACTTTGGACCTGGTCCAGTTCTCCATCAGACACGGGACCAATCGGTTCTGGGGACGCGTGAGAACCACGTCTTTCCATCTTGACGCCCCCATCCCAACACCAGGATGTCTTCCTTCACTTCCTGTTCTTGGCCCAGGCGTGGGGTCAGCCATGTTGGCCCTGTCCGGGCACATTTGGCCCCAGACCCCAGCTCCATCGTCTCATAGCAGTGTGTGTGTTGTAAACATCGCGGTTCTACGGTTCCTTACGGAAATCGATGCGTCACCGCCGCACGGTGGCCCCCGGCGGTCTGGCGTGATGCTGGATCTGCAACAGTCGTCATGAATTACTCAGCATGTGTGGGCGAAGCTTGTCCAGGCTCGCCCTCCACGCCCCAAAAGATTCGTCTCTGCGACTGTCAGCCATGGAATTTTACAGCCCGTTAGCAGCGATTCACAGCAGGAACCACCTGAGGGCCAGCGGCCAATCGTCTGCCCAGGAGGAGAACCGTCGCATCACCGCGGCGAGACGGAACCCGTTCTTCTCAGGCGGGTCATCGGATGATCACATACGGTGATGACATCCTGTGATGTCATCACCAGCTCCGATACCCCAAGCAAGGGTCCTTGATCCAGATAGAAGGCCCTAAATGGGCCTGATTTATTCTGATTTTTGGACAAACGTACTTTATAAATTCTGAGACTCCAGCAGGAAACTAAAGCCTGACTCTCTGTGTCCTCAAACTGATTCTCATTGAGACGTGAGCGGCTTCGCTTCACGCCGCTCCAGTGTTTTCAGTCATTAAGAACAGCCTTCAAAAAAACACTGAAGGTTTTTCTCTCCTTCAAAAATACAGACGTCTAAATTCTGAAAAGTTCAAAAGCACAAATTTCAAACAGCACTGTTTGAACACGAGCTGGGATTAATAAAGTGTCTATCTATCTATCTATCTATCTATCTATCTATCTATCTATCTATCTATCTATCTATCTATCTATCTATCTATCTATCTATCTATCTATCTATCTATCTATATCCATCTATCTATCTATCCATCCATCCATCCATCCATCCATCCATCCATCCATCCATCCATCCATCCATCCATCCATCCATCCATCCATCCATCCATCCATCCATCCATCCATCCATCCATCCATCCATCCATCTATCCATCTATCTGCCACTCAGGCGTGAGGTAGATGAGCTGGTTGTTCTGGTTCTGTCCACTCTTCATCCTCAGGACCGCTGGCGTCCAGTCGGGCGTCCTGATTCCACCTCACTGGGATCTCTGACCTTCTTCCTGTCTCTGGAGCGTCTGAAGCTCTGAGGAGGATCTTCACCCAACACCAGCTTTGGGCAACACCCTCAGACCAAGACTGGTCCACCCAAAAGACCCCACCCCACCCAAAAGACCCCACCCCACCCAAAAGACCCCACCCCACCCAAAAGACCCCACACCGCCCAAAAGACCCCACCCCACCCAAAAGACCCCACCCCACCCAAAAGACCCCACCCCACCCAAAAGACCCCACACCGCCCAAAAGACCCCACACCGCCCAAACGACTCCGTAGCACACAGTCAGAAGAGCAATCTGGTGTTTGCCCCCACCATGCCCCCAATCAGAGCCGGGGGGGCGTGTCTCACCTGAGATCTGGCAGCAGGTGAAGACGTGACTGACTGACACGCTGTGTCTTCTGGTCTCTCAGGCTCATTGTCCTGCATGAGGTGTCCAAACAGGCTCGTCGTCATGGTGATCACAGTCGTCGTCATGGTGATCACTGTCGTCCTCATTCCCGGTTTATTTTTCCAGCTGATTGTTTGGAACCTTCCGGAGCAGCACATATCATTAAAGGCTATTATGGACATTGCTGGTGTGTCCGTGTGGGCGTTCTGGCCCCGCCCACAAGCCAGTATGAATGGATGTTTTGTAATAACTGGTGACCCCCCCAAGGTGAAGCCCGCCTCTCGCCCACAGACAGCCGGGATAGGCTCCGGCCTGTTTGAGGGGAGCAATCTTTAATTCCTCATTAATAATGTGATGGAATGAAAATGGGTTGTTTTCTCCTGACACAATTTATGTGTGGAATTAGCAGCAGCTAACGGCTAACAGCCTATGAGCTAACAGCCTATCAGCTAACAGCCTATCAGCTAACAGCCTATCAGCTAACAGATGTCCTCAGGGGTTTGGAAAACACCTGGACTGGATGTCATAAGGAATTCTGTCAGCAAACGTAGAAGGTTTTATGTTCTATTAAAGGACGACGAGGCGATCGTCTCGTCTGGCCTCAGGGGTACACCCCAAACAAAACGCCAGCTCGTCATGTGGCCACATGAAGGACCAACAACCAATCACACGACCAGCAGCGGGGGAGGAAGACAGAGAACCCACACAGACGGGGGGAGGAAATAGCAACTCATTACGGAATGGAGTCAGTCAATCAATCAATCAATCAATCAATCAATCAATCAATAATCAGCTTTTATTAGTAAAGCTCTTAATCACATCCACAGACATGTCAAAGCGCTTTAACAGCCACAGACCAATCACTGCGCCTCCATGTCCCAGCATGCTTTGCTAATGTCTCCCCTGCAGGTGATGATGACGTCACCGTCGCAGGGAACATTAAACTTGTGTCCCGTTAAGTTTCGAACGTCTCCGGTTTACCGTCGAACCGGTTTTCCTTTGACACCGATCAAACACGCGCCGGCTGGTCGGTCGCACATTGATGACGTAGAAGCTGCGCCGACAGGCTGGTGCGGAGGGTCCGGACTTAGACCCGACTACAGAACCGGAACCGGGTCAGTATCTCGAGCTGTGTGTCTACCGGTCCCGGTAGATCACGTGACGCGCCGGACACGAACCGGGACGGCGAACGCTAGCCTAGCACAGCTACACGGAAGTTAGCGTTAGCTGCAGCTACACGGAAGTTAGCGTTAGCTGCACGGAAGTTAGCGTTAGCTGCACGGAAGTTAGCGATAGCTGCAGCTACACGGAAGTTAGCGTTAGCTGCACGGAAGTTAGCGTTAGCTGCACGGAAGTTAGCGTTAGCTGCACGGAAGTTAGCGTTAGCTGCACGGAAGTTAGCGTTAGCTGCACGGAAGTTAGCGTTAGCTGCACGGAAGTTAGCGTTAGCTGCAGCTACACGGAAGTTAGCGATAGCTGCAGCGACACGGTAGTTAGCGTTAGCTGCACGGAAGTTAGCGTTAGTTGCACGGAAGTTAGCGTTAGTTGCACGGAAGTTAGCGTTAGTTGCACGGAAGTTAGCGTTAGCTGCAGCTACACGGAAGTTAGCGTTAGCAACTTATACACGGAAGTTACTGAGTGATGAAGAAGTTTCTTTCGGTTACATGTGCTGCTGATGGATGGATGGATGGATGGATGGATGGATGATGGATGGATGATGGATGGGTGGGTGGGTGGATGGATGGATGGATGATGGATGGATGGATGGATGGATGATGGGTGGGTGGGTGGATGGATGGATGGATGGATGGATGGATGGATGGATGGATGGCAGTACTTCCTGCAGAAGGTGAGGAGGAGGTCCTCACAGCCTCTAACCCTGTTCATCACGTGGTTCCTCCTGGAATCTCAGTACATCCAAAACACAGATAATTATATTCTCTAGCGGTAAAGTTAAAAAGTTTAAGGCATTTGCATTTGATCAGAGTATTATTGATGTAGTTGATGATTATTTAAATCTTGGGGTCACCTTTAATTACAACAGTAAATTCAACAAATATTTAAATCTTCAAATAACCCGTGCCAAGAGAGCTAGGTTAAATTAATTTCATTAGTTTAATTTGCGTTAGAAGGCAAAGCGTCGAGCTCTACCCACTGATGACACCTGTGAGCTTTTCCATTAATTAGTCAGACCCATTCGGGGTTTTTAAATCCTGACCAACTAGAAATACTCCAGAAACTTCTACAAGAATTGATTTCATCCTAATAAGTCAGCTGCTAACTGCATGGCCTACGGTCAACTGGGAAAGTAAATGTGAAAAATATAATTGAGAAAAGAATGGTCAATTTTGCAGGTAGTCGTCACAAATTCACATATGCTATATTTAAACTGGTTAAGAAATATCAGGATTTTAATATTGAAGCACTAGATGGATAATAAGGTTAATGTAATTATAAATGAATGGTTTTTCATCTTTCTGGGACGGTGTTCAGAACACTGACATTCAGTGGTTTAAATCTATAATTAATCAAAGATTGGATGATATTTCTACCCCTGACTGGTGAGCTGAGGTTAACAGACCAGGTTGACGTCAGCAACGCAGCTACGTCATGCTAACTGACAGCAGCTCCTTCATGCTAACTAACAAGAGATTCTTCATGCTTCATCAGCGTGTTTAACTCGACGTTTTTGTCAGTGAAGAGGAAATCAACAGGTTTCCAGAAGGTGGAGTTTTATTTTCTGCGTGAAATCGATTCATAACAAACCAGCTGGAGAACAGGTGAGGACACACGCCCATATTAGGTCATGTTTACAGGTTGTTTCCTTCAACCTGTTGCTTCATGTCCCCTCAAGGAACCTGAAGCGTTCTGCCTCGCAGACGTCGACTCCTGACTAAAAAGTTAATGCTGACCAGCTAATCAATGCTCCATCCAGACGATGATTCTGTTTACAGACGTAACCATGGTTACCGGACGTACGTCCAGAGTTGGTTCCACCAACAGAACATTTAGTAAACCCACTGACTTTCACACACTGTGTAGACTTCGACACGGAAACGAGACGCCGCCGAGCGTGTCCTGAACAGCTTGGCCGAGACGTCACCCAGCCAGTGTCAAAGCAAAGAATTCCCAGAAGTCTTTGCATGTCCAAAATGTTCTGCGTGTTTCTCACAGGATGTCATCGTTGTGTGGAACCAGCAACGGCTGCCACGACGCCGATGAAGAGGCCGCAAAGAAACAGGCGAGTGTGACGCGTGGCAGAGGAAGGCTCTGCCCTCCTCCATCATCATCATCATCGTCATCATCGCGTCGGGGGCCCGTCCGTTGATGCAATCAATCTGGAGTCAAGTCACTAGATTTCAGAATAAACCTCAACAGTCACTGGAGTCCATTTATTAGAATAATTTACAGTAGAAGGTACACACTAGAACCAGTAGAAGGTACACACTAGAACCAGTAGAAGGTACACACTAGAACCAGTAGAAGGTACACACTAGAACCAGTAGAAGGTACACACTAGAACCAGTAGAAGGTACACACTAGAACCAGTAGAAGGTACACACTAGAACCAGTAGAAGGTACACACTAGAACCAGTAGAAGGTACACACTAGAACCAGTAGAAGGTACACACTAGAACCAGTAGAAGGTACACACTAGAACCAGTAGAAGGTACACACTAGAACCAGTAGAAGGTACACACTAGAACCAGTAGAAGGTACACACTAGAACCAGTAGAAGGTACACACTAGAACCAGTAGAAGGTACACACTAGAACCAGTAGGAGGTACACACTAGAACCAGTAGAAGGTACACACTAGAACCAGTAGAAGGTACACACTAGAACCAGTAGAAGGTACACACTAGAACCAGTAGAAGGTACACACTAGAACCAGTAGAAGGTACACACTAGAACCAGTAGAAGGTACACACTAGAACCAGTAGAAGGTACACACTAGAACCAGTAGAAGGTACACACTAGAACCAGTAGAAGGTACACACTAGAACCAGTAGAAGGTACACACTAGAACCAGTAGAAGGTACACACTAGAACCAGTAGAAGGTACACACTAGAACCAGTAGAAGGTACACACTAGAACCAGTAGAAGGTACACACTAGAACCAGTAGAAGGTACACACTAGAACCAGTAGGAGGTACACACTAGAACCAGTAGAAGGTACACACTAGAACCAGTAGAAGGTACACACTAGAACCAGTAGAAGGTACACACTAGAACCAGTAGAAGGTACACACTAGAACCAGTAGAAGGTACACACTAGAACCAGTAGAAGGTACACACTAGAACCAGTAGAAGGTACACACTAGAACCAGTAGAAGGTACACACTAGAACCAGTAGAAGGTACACACTAGAACCAGTAGAAGGTACACACTAGAACCAGTAGAAGGTACACACTAGAACCAGTAGAAGGTACACACTAGAACCAGTAGAAGGTACACACTAGAACCAGTAGAAGGTACACACTAGAACCAGTAGAAGGTACACACTAGAACCAGTAGAAGGTACACACTAGAACCAGTAGGAGGTACACACTAGAACCAGTAGAAGGTACACACTAGAACCAGTAGAAGGTACACACTAGAACCAGTAGAAGGTACACACTAGAACCAGTAGAAGGTACACACTAGAACCAGTAGAAGGTACACACTAGAACCAGTAGGAGGTACACACTAGAACCAGTAGAAGGTACACACTAGAACCAGTAGAAGGTACACACTAGAACCAGTAGAAGGTACACACTAGAACCAGTAGAAGGTACACACTAGAACCAGTAGAAGGTACACACTAGAACCAGTAGAAGGTACACACTAGAACCAGTAGAAGGTACACACTAGAACCAGTAGAAGGTACACACTAGAACCAGTAGAAGGTACACACTAGAACCAGTAGAAGGTACACACTAGAACCAGTAGAAGGTACACACTAGAACCAGTAGAAGGTACACACTAGAACCAGTAGAAGGTACACACTAGAACCAGTAGAAGGTACACACTAGAACCAGTAGGAGGTACACACTAGAACCAGTAGAAGGTACACACTAGAACCAGTAGAAGGTACACACTAGAACCAGTAGAAGGTACACACTAGAACCAGTAGAAGGTACACACTAGAACCAGTAGAAGGTACACACTAGAACCAGTAGGAGGTACACACTAGAACCAGTAGAAGGTACACACTAGAACCAGTAGAAGGTACACACTAGAACCAGTAGAAGGTACACACTAGAACCAGTAGAAGGTACACACTAGAACCAGTAGAAGGTACACACTAGAACCAGTAGATGGTACACACTAGAACCAGTAGGAGGTACACACTAGAACCAGTAGAAGGTACACACTAGAACCAGTAGAAGGTACACACTAGAACCAGTAGAAGGTACACACTAGAACCAGTAGGAGGTACACACTAGAACCAGTAGAAGGTACACACTAGAACCAGTAGAAGGTACACACTAGAACCAGTAGAAGGTACACACTAGAACCAGTAGAAGGTACACACTAGAACCAGTAGAAGGTACACACTAGAACCAGTAGGAGGTACACACTAGAACCAGTAGAAGGTACACACTAGAACCAGTAGGAGGTACACACTAGAACCAGTAGGAGGTACACACTAGAACCAGTAGGAGGTACACACTAGAACCAGTAGAAGGTACACACTAGAACCAGTAGAAGGTACACACTAGAACCAGCAGGAGGTACACACTAGAACCAGCAGGAGGTACACACTAGAACCAGCAGAAGGTACACACTAGAACCAGTAGAAGGTACACACTAGAACCAGTAGAAGGTACACACTAGAACCAGTAGAATTAGAAGGTGCATGATTGTCATCACGACGAGGGCGTGGCGTTCCCACCTGTTGTAGGGCGTTGTCGTGGCGATGAGGGCGTGGCTAACGGACCATTGCTTGTGTTGCAGGAGCTGGAGCATCCTCGCGTCCTCATCCCGGAGCTGTGTCGTCTCTTCTACCAGCTGGGCTGGGTGACGGGCACGGGGGGCGGGATCAGCGTGAGGCGGGGGTTCGTACGGACTCGGACACACCCACTCTGGGTCACATGATCATTCCTGTGTTTAGACTGCAGCCGTTGCTCTGACAGGAAGTCACCTGTTGTTGTTTCCTGTCAGGGAGCAGATCTTCATCGCCCCGTCGGGCGTCCAGAAGGAGAGGATCCAGGTGAGTGTGGCAGCACGGTTCACGCGTGTGGGCGTGTCCAGGGTGACCTCATAACCCCCCCTCTTCCAGCCGGAGGACATGTTCGTGTGCGACTCCGACGGGCGGGACCTGAGCTGCCCCCCCGCCTGGAAGCGGCTGACAAAGAGCCAGTGTACCCCCCTGTTCATGAACGCCTACACCATGAGAGGTGGGTCCCCTCACGCCGCCGTGGCCCCCGTGAACGCCTGAATAACCACCTGCCTTCCTGTGATGCCCCCCAGGCGCCCAGGCGGTGATACACACCCACTCCAAAGCCGCTGTCATGGCGACGTTGCTGTATCCGGGCAGAGAGTTCCGCGTCACCCACCAGGAGATGATCAAGGGCATCCGAAGGGGCACCTCGGGCACCAACTACCGGTGGGTCACGGCCCCCCAGCGGGACAGCTCTGTACGGTGATGCTCTGACCTTTGACCCCACACGGCAGTCGGGTTTGTTGACTCGGGGGGCGTGTCCCTCCCCAGGTACGATGAGAGCCTGGTGGTCCCGATCATCGAGAACACGCCAGAGGAGAGGGACCTGGAGGGGCGCATGGCGCGGGCCATGGAGCTGTACCCCGACACTTGTGCCGTGCTCGTGCGCCGCCACGGCGTCTACGTCTGGGGGGAGTCGTGGGAAAAAGCCAAGACCATGTGAGCAGCGTCCCTCCGCATGAACCCCCCCTGCTGGTGATGAAGGTGCTTCACCAGACTCTTCCTCCCCCAGGTGTGAGTGCTACGACTACTTGTTCGACGTCGCTGTGCAGATGAAGCAGTGTGGGCTGGACCCCGCAGCGCCCCCGGTGGAGGAGAAGGGAATCGTCTGACGAGCCGTCGTCGGTGGGCGGAGTCTGGAGTCATTTGGTCTCCACGGCGACACCTTCAGACCAGATCAATGGAGTTTGATGACGAGAGCAGATTTAAGGACGCCTGGATTCCCTTCGATTGGGAACCGGAGAAACGATCGTCACCGCGTGTGGGGGCGGAGCCGGGCGTGGCACCGGTCCAGCCAGCACAGGAGCTCTGGGCGTCTAACATCGCGTCCATCACTGATGCGTAACAGATTGTTTGGTTGCTCTGGTGATCAATAAAGATCCATCCCATAGTAATAACAATCCATCCCAGTCTCTTTGGTTCATTCAGAGTGTTGCTCATGGAACAGGAAGCAGGAGCGCGACTGGGCGTGTCTATCGGAGATCCACCCCCTTCTGTTCGTGTTCATCCGACACAACGGATGAGTCGACCGGTCGCACGGATGCACCAATGTGATTGGACGACAGCTGTGAGGTCAAAGGTCACTACACCTGAAGAACCGGTGGAATGTTTTCTCCAGCCGGTACCTGAATGATGACTTCCTGCCTCCGACCCTGACAGACGCCTCAGAGTTAGAGCGCCCCCCCAGCAGAACAACATTCCGTCTTCCAAATCGTCTTCTTGCTTTCATGAGCTTCTATCAATATTTATTACCCACCATGCATCAGGGTTCAGCTGCAGACACTGGAATGAGCGATGAAGAGGAGCGCGGCAGGTCGACGCCCGCAGACAGGTTCCTGATGAGGAACGCAGTGGATTGTGGGTAATGTTTCATTCCAGATGAACACCTGATGGCGGGTTATGTTTGACAGGTGGACGAATCCAACGCCCCCGTCTGTGGGGCTGCATCACCAGTGGTATTATTTGTCTGGGAACCCACTTCCTGTTGGCTGGCGTCCCCTCTGGGGTGTAGCCAACAACCGGCGCCGTGTCATCGCCATCAGGCCTGGTCATTGGTGCTCCAGCAGCGCCTAACAGGATTGGATGTATCCCCCTGGCAGCCTCACCAGTAATCAGATTACTTCACATCTGGATTAGATGAACGGCGTGCCGTGTTGTTGGAGGGAGATTGATGACATCACAGGAAGGGGAGGAGTCTGAGTCCCCTAGCCAATGGATGGATGGATGGAACCAGGGGGGCCAGTCTGGAATCGGCCTCACGGGGGGGTCTGGTCATCACTCCCTCAGTAGCGTTTGTTCATGACTCACTAAACTGCACTCAGCTGAGCCGTTGCCATGGCGCTGCCTCAGCATCAGGAGCGATGCAGGCTGGGGGGGGCTCTCCTCTGAAGGTGAGCGCTGTCACACACAACTGTGTGACCTCCTGCACCAGAGGGCAGAACCAGACCCCACCAGCAGGGTTAAAGGTCACGGCTGGTTTCACCTCTGGTGGGTGATGCTGGTGATGCTGGTAACACTGGTAACACTGGTGATGCTGGTAACACTGGTGATGCTGGTAACACTGGTGATGCTGGTGACACTGGTGATGCTGGTGATGCTGGTAACACTGGTGATGCTGGTAACACTGGTGATGCTGGTAACACTGGTGATGCTGGTCACACTGGTGATGCTGGTAACACTGGTGATGCTGGTAACACTGGTGATGCTGGTCACACTGGTGATGCTGGTAACACTGGTGATGCTGGTAACACTGGTAACACTGGTGATGCTGGTAACACTGGTGATGCTGGTAACACTGGTGATGCTGGTAACACTGGTGATGCTGGTAACACTGGTGATGCTGGTCACACTGGTGATGCTGGTAACACTGGTGATGCTGGTAACACTGGTAACACTGGTGATGCTGGTAACACTGGTGATGCTGGTAACACTGGTAACACTGGTGATGCTGGTAACACTGGTGATGCTGGTAACACTGGTGATGCTGGTAACACTGGTGATGCTGGTAACACTGGTGATGCTGGTAACACTGGTAACACTGGTGATGCTGGTGATGCTGGTGATGCTGGTAACACTGGTGATGCTGGTAACACTGGTAACACTGGTGATGCTGGTAACACTGGTGATGCTGGTAACACTGGTGATGCTGGTAACACTGGTGATGCTGGTAACACTGGTGATGCTGGTCACACTGGTGATGCTGGTAACACTGGTGATGCTGGTAACACTGGTGATGCTGGTAACACTGGTGATGCTGGTAACACTGGTAACACTGGTGATGCTGGTAACACTGGTGATGCTGGTAACACTGGTAACACTGGTGATGCTGGTAACACTGGTAACACTGGTGATGCTGGTAACACTGGTGATGCTGGTAACACTGGTGACGCTGGTAACACTGGTGATGCTGGTAACACTGGTGACACTGGTAACACTGGTGATGCTGGTAACACTGGTGATGCTGGTAACACTGGTGACGCTGGTAACACTGGTGATGCTGGTAACACTGGTAACACTGGTGATGCTGGTAACACTGGTGATGCTGGTAACACTGGTGACACTGGTAACACTGGTGACGCTGGTAACACTGCTGAGGCTAGTGATGCTGGTGATCCCATTCACCCCCCGCTTCTATCAGGTCGCTGCCTCTGAACAGGAAGTCCCGCCCATTCTGTCCTGGTTAAGTTACATATTTATAGACAAACACTATAACAGCTGGCCAAGCATAGCAGTAACCATGGCGACAGAGCCTTGTCTGCTGGACGTTGCCAAATCCATCCCACAATGACTAACAAAGAACAGAGGAAGAGACACCCCCGGTGGTTCTAGTTAGTGACTAAAACCACAGCAGGTGGAAGAGGAGGATCATGGATAATGGGTGGGGGGGTCCTTTGTCATAACGCTGAATCACAGCCGTCACAAAGGCCCCGAACGTCACGCGGGTTCCATTGGGACCGGATCACGCCGGGACAGGATCACGCCGGAACCAGGTCACGCTGGGACCGGATCATACTCCATGCGTGTTTTTAAAGCATGAGAGGAAGACTCATCGTCAGGACTCGTGTGAGTCACGTGTTCAGCAGCTCCTCCAGGAACACGCAGATCACTAGGAGATGATCGTCTGGTGTGAGGTCAGGGAACGACCTCCAGAGGGTCTCCTGAGAAAGTAGTCCCCTCATCACAGAGATAATTTAACCACAGAGATCCAAACCACCGCTGGAACACGTTAGATCACGACACCACAGTGATCCGGATCTCCTTCTTTACCGCGTGTTGGCGGATGGATACGACATCAGTGAGATTGGATCTAGTTCTTTACCACGTGTTGGCGGATGGATACGACATCAGTGAGATTGGATCTAGTTCTTTACCGCGTGTTGGCGGATGGATACGACATCAGTGAGATTGGATCTCCTTCTTTACCGCGTGTTGGCGGATGGATACGACATCAGTGAGATTGGATCTAGTTCTTTACCGCGTGTTGGCGGATGGATACGACATCAGTGAGATTGGATCTAGTTCTTTACCGCGTGTTGGCGGATGGATACGACACCAAATGGATGAGGCGTGACACACCCTCCGAGGTGGACTGGGACTCATCTTCATTGCACTCTTCTTGGGTCGCGACCCTCGCGGCGTCTGAGTCCGCCTCCGTTCTGCGGCGGGAGGAGATCAGATCTCTCAGCCTGGTGACTCCTGGTGTCATGACATCACGTCGGGGTGTTCAGCACCTTGCTGAGGGGGGGGTCTGACGGTTCCTGTCTGAGTCGCTCAGAACTCCTTTGATCGTCTCTGAGATGAAACGCGTCAGAGCGTGTTCACGTCTCATCACACGGATCCTCCACATCTACACACTGATGCGAGACGCGAGCTGAACCCCCCTGAACCCCGTCCTCTCCTGAACCCCCTCCCCTCTGAACCCCCCTCTGGCAGGTGGAGCAGAGGGTCGTGGGAGCGGACCCCTGGTGGTCTGCAGCTCCTTCATTAATCAGAAGACGAGCACACGGATCGATACGGCGCTTCACGTTCACACGCAGGTGGACACCAGGGGTTAAAGGTCGTCTGGTCGACAGAGCAACAGCCGGTAGACCGGTCCACGGTGATGATCCGACCCGGGGTCGTCCAGGGGTTACGTTGTCTGCTGCAGCCTGCAGGATGAGTGACCTTTAACCTTTGGTTTATGATCTCTGAGAAGCGACACCCGTTCTGCGTTCTGATAGGCCGACGGTTGACCTACGACCCGGTTTCATCCTGGTGGATTCTGGGTCGCTGGGGGAGAAGAGCCGACCACACCCCCCCGGGTCTGGATGGGGTGGGTGTGTACCGGTTACCGTTTGTTTACCGGTAAACAAGACAACAAAGAAAGCAACGCGGCGTGACGGCGTCTGGAACAAGGCGGCGTCAGACCCCCCCGCGCTGCTTCCTGGTCATCCAGGTTTATTTATTTATTTGCTGGTTCTGTTCGGCTCGATCAGCGGCGCTCTGGGGGGGGGGGGGGGCTGGGGGGGGGCGTTGGATGATCCGTCCTCATCCTCTCCATCCTGTAAAGTGCTTAACGACAATCAATCCTCTCTCCCCTCCTGAGGAGATAACGTCCACTGTGGGGGGGTGTCGATCGCTGGGGGGGGCCTCGGGGGGGTCTTCAGTCGCAGCCCGACCCTCACGGCCCGAATGGAGACACACACGGGTCCAGGAGGGTTGGATCCATCGGACGAGCCGCGGACGCCACGCTGCACTCATCCCTGGTTCTGGTGTGGACCTGGAACTGGTCCTGGTTCTGTCTGGAACCCGTTCTGGTTCCACACGCCACACGTCAGCCACATGCGAGGCGTTTGGGGCCCGACACACGACATGGTTTTATCGGCCCGCTGCTGTATTCCTGCTAGGACAACAGGACACACTAAATTACCCTTAACTGCCCCCCCTGCACCCCCCCAACTTCTGCATTAATCACCCTGATGCTCCGACTGCCCCCCCCCCCCCGCGTGCTGCTGTTGATCAGATAGCGTTCATGCTAATGAGGCTCATCGTGATTCCGTGTCTGGTCCGGCCCGCACAGGAAGTCACGTGACCAGGACTCGGGACGCTTTTTTGGAGGTCGTTCAAATCCAGCGGAGACCCGGGGCAATTAATCAAAATAATGCACTCTGGACAAACAGGATCTGTCAGATGGGGGGGGGGGTGATCACGGGGGGGGGGGTGATCACGGGGGGGGGGGGGTGATTACTGGTGTCCGACCCGGGGGGATAGAACCAGGTGCCTCGAGTGGACCGGCCCACTTTATCAGGACCAGGATGTGATCCAGACCTCCAGCCTTCAGGGGGCGACGCTGCTAACGCTAGCTTATGTAGCCACAGTGCTAAAAGGGCTAATGGAGCCCTGCCCTCCAGGGACCTCAGGGGACAGGTGAACGGTCAGGTGATGTCTGATGTCACCTGACGATTCAGAGGGCGGGACTGACTGCAGGGGTCAAAGGTCACTGACTCCATCTCTGACCCCAGACTGGACCTGGAACCCCCCCTCACACACACACAGGGGCTCCTTAAATACATCCCATCTTTTTAATCATGAAAAAAAGACGCCACAGGAGAGACACGCCCCCGCCCACCCTAACCCCGCCCCCTGCCCCACCCCTGCCCTTTATTGGACACCACAACCTTAAACATGGAGGAAGTCTTTGTACTGTTCCCCTGAGAATCCCTCCCCCACACAGAGTTCGATGCCTGGCGTCAATGAAACAAGACCCTGGGGGGGGCTGGAAACAAATTTATTTTTCCTGAACCTTTCAGGTACCTGAGCCAATCACAGCTCAGCTGTGACATCACAGCTCAGCTCTGATTGGTTCCCGTCGCCCAGAGGTTCAGGAAGACAAATCCAGCGTGACCAACAGGCGTGTCCCTCAGCGACGGTTTGTGGCTCCTCATAGGGTCTGATTTATACACGTCTGCTGCCATTGGCCGTCCCTCAGCCAACCAGAGACCACCGGTGGGCTGCAGGCGTCACCTGACAATAATTTATTGGAGAAGAACGACCTGCAGACCAGTCACCTCATTGTTGTTGAGGTCAAGGCGTTGCCATGATGACACGTTTCCTCTCTGGTTTCCATGGTGCCATCCCCTTTATCTCTGTCAGTTCTGGTTTGTGACTGAAAGGTCAGGAGGTCAACATGGGGTCCCACAAATGGTGATGATGATGATGATGAAGGTCCATGTCAGAAGCTTCTGGACCAGCGTCCCAACAGGTTCATTAACATTCGTGAGCACACCTTGAGAGGAAGACGAGGACGACCTTCACACTGACGTCTCTCTGGAACGCTAACAGGAAACAGGTTCGTCTGGGAATGCAGGAGTGACGCGACAGGAAGTCCACCAGGGTTCTTCCCTCGCTGCTTCCTGTGACGACGTCCAGATGAACCAACACGCTCCAGTAGATGTTAGCGTGTAGCTCCGCCCCATGACACCTGGACACACTGTCAGCACGTGACACGATATGTTAGCAAGTCCATATATGGACACAGGATGCTAACGGCAGCGGTGATGCGAACAAGTCTGAGCCACAAACGAGTCACAGAGACACAAACGAGTCACAGAGACACAAACGAGTCACAGAGACACAAACGAGTCACAGAGACACAAACGAGTCACAGAGACACAAATGACTCACAGAGGCACAAACGAGCCACAGAGACACAAACGAGTCACAGAGACACAAACGAGTCACAGAGACATAAATGACTCACAGAGGCACAAACGAGTCACAGAGACACAAACGAGTCACAGAGACACAAACGAGTCACAGAGACACAAACGAGTCACAGAGACACAAACGAGTCACAGAGACACAAACGACTCACAGAGGCACAAACGAGTCACAGAGACACAAACGAGTCACAGAGACACAAATGACTCACAGAGACACAAACGAGTCACAGAGACACAAACGAGTCACAGAGACACAAATGACTCACAGAGGCACAAACGAGCCACAGAGACACAAACGAGTCACAGAGACACAAACGAGTCACAGAGACACAAACCAGCCACAGAGACACAAACGAGTCACAGAGACACAAACGAGTCACAGAGACGTAAATGACTCACAGAGGCACAAACGAGTCACAGAGACACAAACGAGTCACAGAGACACAAACGAGTCACAGAGACACAAACGAGTCACGGAGACACAAACGAGTCACGGAGACATAAACGAGTCACGGAGACACAAACGAGTCACAGAGACACAAACGAGTCACGGAGACATAAACGAGTCACAGAGACACAAAGGAGTCACGGAGACACAAACGAGTCACAGAGACACAAACGAGTCACAGAGACACAAACGAGTCACAGAGACATAAATGACTCACAGAGGCACAAACGAGTCACAGAGACACAAACGAGTCACAGAGACACAAACGAGTCACAGAGACACAAACGAGTCACAGAGGCACAAACGAGTCACAGAGACACAAACGAGTCACAGAGACACAAACGAGTCACAGAGACACAAACGAGTCACAGAGACACAAATGACTCACAGGGGCACAAACGAGCCACAGAGACACAAACGAGTCACAGAGACACAAACGAGTCACAGAGACACAAATGACTCACAGGGGCACAAACGAGTCACAGAGACACAAACGAGTCACAGAGACACAAATGACTCACAGAGACACAAACGACTCACAGAGACACAAACGAGTCACAGAGACACAAATGACTCACAGAGGCACA
>NC_090776.1:452500-490000 GCF_040054535.1 Antennarius striatus | reverse complement strand
GATTATCAGCCAATCCGCTGTGAGTCAGTCGCCCGTCTGCGTTCCTACATCAACAACCGTTACCGTGGTGACGAATGACGGGATGTTCAGGATGCCGCCATCGAGCGTGTCACGCGTGTGACGGCGGTATGAACTGGTGTTATAAACGTCATGACGACAAAGCTGTTGGGTCTCCGGTGGAAACGTCCTCCATGGTCTCTGAGAAAAAGGACAAAAAGACAATCAATCAACAAACCAATCGATCAATCAATCAACCTTTATTTGTGAAGCTCTTAATCACACCAGCAGACATTTCAAGCCCAACAGAACCCCCAGAGAAAGCAGGAACACCTCCCTCATTGAGGAACAAACCCCATGAGGGACCCAGACTCTGGAGGGCGGGGCCAGTCAAACACGAGGACCAATCACACACGAGGACCAATCAAACACGAGGACCAATCACACACGAGGACCAATCACACACGAGGACCAATCAAACACGAGGACCAATCAAACAAGAGGACCAATCAAACACGAGGACCAATCAAACACGAGGACCAATCACACACGAGGACCAATCACACACGAGGACCAATCACACACGAGGACCAACCACACACGAGGACCAATCACACACGAGGACCAATCAAACACGAGGACCAATCACACACGAGGACCAATCACACATGAGGACCAATCACACACGAGGACCAATCACACACGAGGACCAATCACACACGAGGACCAATCACACACGAGGACCAACCACACACGAGGACCAATCACACACGAGGACCAATCACACACGAGGACCAATCAAACACGAGGACCAATCACACACGAGGACCAATCACACACGAGGACCAATCACACACGAGGACCAATCACACACGAGGACCAATCAAACACGAGGACCAATGAAACACGAGGACCAATCACACACGAGGACGAATCACACACGAGGACCAATCACACACGAGGACCAATCACACACGAGGACCAATCACACACGAGGACCAATCACACACGAGGACCAATCAAACACGAGGACCAATCACACACGAGGACCAATCACACACGAGGACCAATCAAACACGAGGACCAATCACACACTAGGACCAATCACACACGAGGACCAATCAAACACGAGGACCAATCACACACGAGGACCAATCACACACGAGGACCAATCCAATGGAGGACTGAAACACGGGGGCGGAGCCACAAACCTGAGGACCAGCAGACGTGAACCAGAGCTACAACAACACATTTTAATATCTGGTGGTCGCCATGGCGCCCAGCCCCCCTCAGCATCTCCTCCTCCTCCATGTGTTTCTACACGTGGCCTGCTGCCAGTCCGTTCATCACGCGTGTGGACCAGGATCTACTGGAGCGCCTTCAAGTCCTGGACAGACGTTCATGTTGGACCAGAGGGAGAGACGACCAATGAGAAGAGAGATAGAGGGAGGGATGAAGGAGTGATGATGGAGGGATGAAGGAGGGATGATGGTGGGATGAAGGAGGGATGAAGGAGAGATGAAGGAGTGATGATGGTGGGATGAAGGAGGGATGAAGGAGGGATGATGGAGGGATGAAGGAGAGATGAAGGAGTGATGATGGTGGGACGAAGGAGGGATGAAGGAGAGATGATGGAGGGATGAAGGAGGGATGAAGGAGTGATGATGGAGGGATGAAGGAGTGATGATGGAGGGATGAAGGAGTGATGATGGTGGGATGAAGGAGGGATGAAGGAGAGATGATGGAGGGATGAAGGAGGGATGATGGAGAGATGATGGAGAGATGATGGAGGGATGAAGGAGTGATGATGGAGGGATGAAGGAGTGATGATGGAGGGATGAAGGAGAGATGATGGAGGGATAAAGGAGTGATGAAGGAGTGATGATGGAGGGATGAAGGAGGGATGATGGTGGGATGAAGGAGGGATGATGGAGAGATGAGGGATGAAGGAGTGATGATGGAGGGATGAAGGAGAGATGAAGGAGTGATGATGGTGGGACGAAGGAGGGATGAAGGAGAGATGATGGAGGGATGATGGAGGGATGAAGGAGAGATGAAGGAGTGATGATGGTGGGATGAAGGAGGGATGAAGGAGAGATGATGGAGGGATGAAGGAGGGATGAAGGAGTGATGATGGAGGGATGAAGGAGTGATGATGGAGGGATGAAGGAGTGATGATGGTGGGATGAAGGAGGGATGAAGGAGAGATGATGGAGGGATGAAGGAGGGATGATGGAGAGATGATGGAGAGATGATGGAGGGATGAAGGAGTGATGATGGAGGGATGAAGGAGTGATGATGGAGGGATGAAGGAGAGATGATGGAGGGATAAAGGAGTGATGAAGGAGGGATGAAGGAGTGATGATGGAGGGATGAAGGAGAGATGATGGAGGGATGAAGGAGTGATGATGGAGGGATGAAGGAGGGATGATGGTGGGATGAAGGAGGGATGAAGGAGTGATGATGGTGGGATGAAGGAGGGATGATGGAGGGATGAAGGAGTGATGATGGAGGGATGAAGGAGGGATGATGGAGGGATGAAGGAGTGATGATGGAGGGATGATGGAGGGATGAAGGAGTGATGATGGAGGGATGAAGGAGGGATGATGGAGGGATGAAGGAGTGATGAAGGAGGGATGAAGGAGTGATGATGGAGGGATAAAGGAGTGATGATGGAGGGATGAAGGAGGGATGATGGAGGGATGAAGGAGTGATGATGGAGGGATGAAGGAGTGATGATGGAGGGATGAAGGAGAGATGAAGGAGTGATGATGGTGGGATGAAGGAGGGATGAAGGAGGGATGAAGGAGAGATGATGGAGGGATGAAGGAGGGATGAAGGAGTGATGATGGAGGGATGAAGGAGTGATGATGGAGGGATGAAGGAGTGATGATGGAGGGATGAAGGAGTGATGATGGAGTGATGAAGGAGGGATGAAGGAGTGATGATGGAGGGATGAAGGAGGGATGAAGGAGTGATGATGGAGGGATGAAGGAGGGATGATGGAGGGATGAAGGAGGGATGAAGGAGTGATGATGGAGGGATGAAGGAGTGATGATGGAGGGATGAAGGAGGGATGAAGGAGTGATGATGGTGGGATGAAGGAGGGATGAAGGAGGGATGAAGGAGAGATGATGGAGGGATGAAGGAGGGATGAAGGAGTGATGATGGAGGGATGAAGGAGTGATGATGGAGGGATGAAGGAGTGATGATGGAGGGATGAAGGAGTGATGATGGAGTGATGAAGGAGGGATGAAGGAGTGATGATGGAGGGATGAAGGAGTGATGATGGAGGGATGAAGGAGTGATGATGGAGGGATGAAGGAGAGATGAAGGAGGGATGAAGGAGTGATGATGGAGGGATGAAGGAGTGATGATGGAGGGATGAAGGAGTGATGATGGAGGGATGAAGGAGGGATGAAGGAGGGATGGTGGAGGGATGAAGGAGGGATGATGGAGGGATGAAGGAGGGATGAAGGAGTGATGATGGAGGGATGAAGGAGTGATGAAGGAGGGATGATGGAGGGATGATGGAGAGATGTGGTAACGCTGGTCTCTCATTGGTCCCCTGAAGGACACGTCGATCCATCTCCTCGCCTCTACCGGGGGAGGGGGGGTGATTGACCTTTGACCCCATAGGTGACTGTAATGCTACCAGTAAACAGGTCTTTCTCTGCTCGCTCCCCATTGGCCGAGCCCCCCACGCCGCTCCCGTTAGCTTTATTCTTCTTGCTGGAGCAGCACCTGCTGCCTGCACCTAATTACCCCAGTGCCTGGATCTAATTACCCCAGGGGGGCCCGTAGAGCTGCCCCGATTCATTCACACCTCCATAATGAAAACCACCAGCGCTAATGACCACTTAATAACACCAGACGCTTGCGCCGCTAACCTAGCCTCCATGCGGGTTAATGAGCCAGGCCTGTCACCTGATTGGCTAAAGATTCATGGCTGTCCTGGTTACAGAAACACACATTATTCTGGGTCCAATCAGGTGGTCTGCTCCGTCCAGCCAATCAGACAATGGCGTCACACCAACGCTAACACACTTCTAGCTCGTGTGTTAGCCGGGGGTCCATGTGATCAGACCAGCGCTAACACCTAGCATCAGCCCCCCAACATGTGCCGCGCTTCCTGTTAACACCTACGCTCAGAAGGAGGCGGGGTCAACCCACAGGTCACATGTCCAACGGGGATAAACACCCGCAGCCAATTAGAGGCCACCCGGCCCACACTAATGGACAGGGTTAACCTGGAGGACAGCAGCTAGATGGGACCCGGGTCATGTGACGGCGCTAATGACCCCGCCCTCCAACCCCCCGCCCATCAGAACAGACATGTGACGCTCATCAGTGATCCTGACAGGAAATGACATCTGAACTCGAGGCGGAGACGTTTTCTGTTCTATATTAAAAAATAAGATTTAAATGTTTGTCAGCTTCAAATAGAGTCGTGTTAACTAAAGATTCATCAGTAAAGTTCAGAACACAACTATCAACAGTTTAATCTGGAGACTAGTTAACTGGAACTAGTTAACAACGTAAACCGAGGTTTACCTTATTTGGTAAATGCACTTCATTCAAACACAGTAATGTCCATATATGGTATTAATGTTGGTCCAAAATAATGTCAAACTGCAGTTCACATTTTAGCTGGAAAATGTAAACCACTCTCCTGACCCCCAAACCCCGCCCACTACCCACACATCCCTCCTTCCACCAATCAGGGAAACAGGCATCAACTAACAGGAAGTTGTCAAATGATTTTATAACCGCTCTTTACATTCGCGGCGAACGTCACATCTTCAGGAAGGAAACCAGTGATGTGCAGGCTTTGGCGTGTTGAGCGGGCGATGACGTGTCGATGGGGCGGCGATGTGTTGGTCAAGTGTTTGTGATTTTTCAAGTGGGTGGTGACGTGTTGACAGGGCAGTGGCGTGTTGTTGTGGTGGTGACGTGTCGATGACGGGATGGTGACGTGTCGATGACGTGATAGTGACGTGTCGATAACGGGGCGGTGACGTGTCGATGACGTGATGGTGACGTGTCGATGACGGGATGGTGACGTGTCGATGACGTGATAGTGACGTGTCGATGACGGGGCGGTGACGTGTCGATGACGGGATGGTGACGTGTCGATGACGTGATAGTGACGTGTCGATGACGGGATGGTGACGTGTCGATGACGTGATAGTGACTTGTTGATGACGGGGCAGTGACGTGTCGATGACGTGATAGTGACTTGTCGATGACGGGGCGGTGACGTGTCGGTGACGTGTCGATGACGTGATAGTGACGTGTCGATGACGTGATAGTGACGTGTCGATGACGGGGCGGTGACGTGTCAATGACGTGATAGTGACGGTCGATGACGGGATAGTGACGTGGCGATGACGGGGCAGTGACGTGTCGATGACGGGGCAGTGACGTGTCGATGACGTGATAGTGACGGTCGATGACGGGGCAGTGACGTGTCGATGACGTGATAGTGACTTGTCGATGACGGGGCGGTGACGTGTCGATGACGTGATAGTGACGTGTCGATGACGTGATAGTGACGGTCGATGACGGGGCAGTGACGTGTCGATGACGTGATAGTGACTTGTCGATGACGGGGCGGTGACGTGTCGATGACGTGGTAGTGACGTGTCGATGACGTGATACTGACGTGTCGATGACGGGGCGGTGACGTGTCAATGACGTGATAGTGACGGTCGATGACGGGATAGTGACGTGGCGATGACGGGGCAGTGACGTGTCGATGACGGGGCGGTGACGTGTCGATGACGTGATAGTGACGTGTCGATGACGGGGCGGTGACGTGTCGATGACGTGATAGTGACGTGTCGATGACGGAATGGTGACGTGTCGATGACGTGATAGTGACGTGTCGATGACGGGGCGGGGACGTGTCGATGACGGGATGGTGACGTGTCGATGACGGGGCGGTGACGTGTCGATGACGTGATAGTGGCGTGTCGATGACGGGGCGGTGACGTGTCGATGACGTGATAGTGGCGTGTCGATGACGGGGCGGTGACGTGTCGATGACAGGCCAGTGACGTGTCGATGACTGGTCAGTGACGTGTCGATGACAGGACAGTGACGTGTCGATGACGTGATAGTTGCGTGTCGATGACGGGGCGGTGACGTGTCGATGACAGGACAGTGACGTGTCGTTGACTGGTCGGTGACGTGTCGATGACGGGATGGTGACGTTTCGATGACGTGATAGTGGCGTGTTGATGACGGGGCGGTGACGTGTCGATGACGTGATAGTGACGTGTCGATGACGGGATGGTGACATGTCGATGACGTGATAGTGACGTGTCGATGACGGGATGGTGACGTTTCGATGACGTGATAGTGAGTTCTTGATGACGGGGCGGTGACGTGCCGATGACGTGATAGTGACGTGTCGATGACGGGATGGTGACATGTCGATGACGGGATGGTGACATGTCGATGACGTGATAGTGACGTGTCGATGACGGGATGGTGACGTGTCGATGACGGGATGGTGACGTTTCGATGACGTGATAGTGAGTTCTCGATGACGGGGCGGTGACGTGTCGATGACGTGATAGTGACTTGTCGATGACGGGGCGGTGACGTGTCAATGATGTGATAGTGACGGTCGATGACGGGATAGTGACGTGGCGATGACGGGGCAGTGACGTGTCGATGACGGGGCGGTGACGTGTCGATGACGTGATAGTGACGTGTCGATGACGGGGCGGTGACGTGTCGATGACGGGATGGTGACGTGTCGATGACGGGGCGGTGACGTGTCGATGATGTGATAGTGGCCTGTCGATGACGGGGCGGTGACGTGTCGATGACGTGATAGTGACGTGTCGATGACGGGATGGTGACGTGTCGATGACGGGATGGTGACGTTTCGATGACGTGATAGTGAGTTCTCGATGACGGGGCGGTGACGTGTCGATGACGTGATAGTGACTTGTCGATGACGGGGCGGTGACGTGTCAATGATGTGATAGTGACGGTCGATGACGGGATAGTGACGTGGCGATGACGGGGCAGTGACGTGTCGATGACGGGGCGGTGATGTGTCGATGACGTGATAGTGACGTGTCGATGACGGGGCAGTGACGTGTTGATGACGGGATGGTGACATGTCGATGACGGGATGGTGACGTTTCGATGACGTGATAGTGGCGTGTTGATGACGGGGCGGTGACATGTTGATGACGGGATGGTGACGTTTCGATGACGTGATAGTGACGTGTTGATGACGGGATGGTGACATGTCGATGACGTGTCAGTGATGTGTCGTGCGGGTATCATGACTCACTAATGTGGCGTGCAGCAGCTTGGCTGGGGGGCATATGGTCGCTCTGGAGCGGCGCCACAGCTCCAGGCGGGTAAACGGATGACACAGACACGGTTGGTGCGTTAGCGGTTAGCGCTGCAGCGCTGTTGTCTCCACGGCGAGCTCCTGTTGGTCCAACACGCTAAAGAAAACAGCACAATGGTGTTTTTCCTGCAGGCGAGGGGACGTTGGTTCAGAGGAATGAAGGCTGTAATTACGTTTATCTGGGGGGGGGCAGACAGGAGAGAACGATGGTGTTCAGCCATTATTCAGGGCGTTAGCAGCAGCGCTAACCGTCTGCAGAGGCCATGATGGGCTGTGATTGGTTGACTGCACCGGAGGAACTGCTGATGACGGAGTGTGTGAGTGGACTGTTGATTACGGGGGGAGCCTCTGGTTCCCTCCATTCATATTCATGAGCCAAATGGTGCCGTTGGGTTATTCATGACCAAGTTACATGAAAAACACACGTGTGAGCGAGGCGGGGGGGTGACGCTCAGGGACGATCAGAACACTCTGATTCAACGTCCACCTTAAACCCGTATCCACAACCAACGCACAATTCAAATCACATTTCATTCCATCACTGACCCCCCCAGAGACAAGCTGCTGGGCTGCAGGCCTCCATCCTGGGCTGGAGTTCCTCCATGAGCGCGGTGGTGAATACAGGGAGTCCTCGAGATATGAACATCATCATAGACGTCGTTCAGAGCTGAGTAGTTCAGAGATCATTATTTATTCAAATGTAATCTCTAATCTGCTCCTGAGGTCATTTCAATGTCATTACTACTGTAAATACTAAAGTAATGTCATTACTACTGTAAATACTAAAGTAATGTCATTACTACTGTAAATACTAAAGTAATGTCATTACTACTGTAAATACTAGAGTAATGTCATTACTACTGTAAATACTAAAGTAATGTCATTACTACTGTAAATACTAGAGTAATGTCATTACTACTGTAAATACTAAAGTAATGTCATTACTACTGTAAATACTAGAGTAATGTCATTACTACTGTAAATACTAAAGTAATGTCATTACTACTGTAAATACTAGAGTAATGTCATTACTACTGTAAATACTAGAGTAATGTCATTACTACTGTAAATACTAAAGTAATGCCATTACTACTGTAAATACTAGAGTAATGCCATTACTACTCTCAATACTGAAGCAATGTCATTACTACTGTAAATACTAAAGTAATGTCATGACTACTGTAAATACTAAAGTAATGCCATTACTACTCTCAATACTGAAGTAATGTCATTACTACTGTAAATACTAAAGTAATGTCATGACTACTGTAAATACTAGAGTAATGTCATTACTACTGTAAATACTAAAGTAATGTCATTACTACTGTAAATACTAAAGTAATGTCATTACTACTGTAAATACTAAAGTAATGTCATTACTACTGTAAATACTAGAGTAATGTCATTACTACTGTAAATACTAAAGTAATGTCATTACTACTGTAATTACTAGAGTAATGTCATTACTACTGTAAATAGTAATATTATTACTCTAAATACTGAAGTAATGTCATTACTACTGTAAATAGTAATATCATTATTACTCTAAATACTGAAGTAATGTCATTACTACTGTAAATATTAAAGTAATGTCATTACTACTCTACATTAGGTAGGCAGGAAGGGGAGTGTAATAGCTGGACATAGCGGCACTTGGTTCGTATTTACACTCTACATGAGTGTTTGTAAGTTGCATATTTGTAGCCATGAAAGTTCCTAAGTCGGGTGTTCTTATCTATGAATGTTTGGAAGTCAGATTTTCTTATCTACAAATGTTCGTAAGTCAGATGTTCTTATCCATAAGTGTTTGTAAGTCAGATGTTCGTATCTACGAATATCCGTAAGTTGGATGCGCTTAACTACGAATGTTCAAGTCAGATATTCTCGTCTATTAGTGTTTATAAGTTGGACTTTATCTATGAATCTTCATAAGTCAGATGTTTGTACATATGAATGTTCATAAGTTGGTTGTCATATCTACGAGTGTTTGTCAGTAGGATGTTTGTTGGTTGAGGACTACCTGTAGAGTCTTTCCTGGAGCAGAATCCTGTTAGCTGCTCAGGTTGAGAACTAAATAGCTTGTAAGGACCGGCTTTGTTCTGCCTCTCTGATTCGCTGGCTGGATCCCAGCTGGGCCGGGGCGACAGGAGCCAATCCAATGGAGGCGCGTCGGTCTGAGGCCCTGAAGACCTCGGGCGGCGGCGGCGTTTATGAACCAAAACCAATGACAAGCTGGCCGTCCTCCAGACACGGGAGCTGGAATCTCCTGAGCGTATCGAACGGAGGCCCAGAGGACACCTGAACAGGTGTCGCTGTGATCGTGTGTGTGTGTCGAACCACTCGTTCACACCTCGACACACACCTCGTTCACCTTCAGCCCCGCCGCCGTTTCTCCCCCGGCGCTGACGGGGGCATCGACACGGCGAGCGCTGCATTAGACGATCGGTATGAGAGATGCTCTGAGGTCAGTGGACAAGGAAAACCTCAACATCCCATAATAGATCCCCAGAATGAATGGAGTCTGCTCGCCGTCACTAGAAATCATCCTTTAGTCGCTAACAAGCGGATAGCACCTCATTTACATTAGGCAAACGAGAACGGACGGCGCTCCGATGATTACAGTTCAATTACAGTAATGATGAGGATTTATCACACGTGGGCCGGTCAGCCAATCAGAACGCAAGCAGGTCGGGTCGGCCCAGGATCCCCAACGGAAGGTCGCCAGGACGATGGAACGTGTTCCCGGAGTTTAGAGGTGGAAAACAGGACGGCCGGCGATTATCAGTGATTATCAATGATTATCAGTGATGGATGGATACGACATCAGTGAGACCGCATCTTGTTCTTTACCACGTGTTGGTGGATGGATACGACATCAGTGAGACCGGATCTCGTTCTTTACCACGTGTTGGCGGATGGATACGACATCAGTGAGACCGGATCTCGTTCTTTACCACGTGTTGGCGGATGGATACGACATCAGTGAGACCGCATCTCGTTCTTTACCACGTGTTGGCGGATGTATACAACATCAGTGAGACTCGATCTCGTTCTTTACCACGTGTTGGTGGATGGATATATCAGTGAGACTCGATCTCTTTCTTTACATGTTGGCGGATGGATACGACATCAGTGAGACCGGATCTCGTTCTTTACCAAATGTTGGTGGATGGATACGACATCAGTGAGACCGCATCTCGTTCTTTACCACGTGTTGGTGGATGTATACAACATCAGTGAGACCGGATCTCGTTCTTTACCACGTGTTGGCGGATGGATACGACATCAGTGAGACCGCATCTCGTTCTTTACCACGTGTTGGTGGATGGATGCGACATCAGTGAGACCGCATCTCGTTCTTTACCACGTGTTGGCGGATGGATATATCAGTGAGACCGCATCTCGTTCTTTACATGTTGGCGGATGGATACGACATCAGTGAGAGCGGATCTCGTTCTGTATCGATGTGCGCTGGCGTATTGTCCAATCGGTGACCAAAAGGCAGCTCCACACCTGATTGGACAAACACAATGGTCACCTGACTTTCCTCTCATTGTCCTGGTTCATTATTTTAAATCTCGTCTAAACCTCTGAACTGATCGATCGATATTGGATGAGATAAACCTCTTTGTGGATCAGCTGATGATGCAGAAAGTAGGGCACTGTGACCTTGGGGTGACCTTGGTGCGGTCCACGTGTTGGCGGGTCATCGCTCTGATGCTCCGGAGGCGTTACTGTTGAATCAAAGAGTTCTTCGTCTCACTCAGATCAATACAGTTTAATATTGATGAGTTTGTGATCAATAAGCTGGTCGACCGCACCCGTTCACTCAGACCCGAAAAACAACCGCTGGGAATCTGAGAAACGCCGAGTCGACTTTATTTATGGACGAGTTGATAAAACGAGAAGATCAGAAACACAGCGAGAGGAAGAGGAGGAGGAGGGGTGGGGCAACAACTCAGAGGAGGAAGAACAGCTGATGGTGAAGCAACTGAAGCCGGCGCGGCGATGGGGTGTAGCCTTTAGGTCGCTTAGCTAGATGGAGGAAGAGGCGCTCCATGAGGGTCCTTATTGTCCCTACACTCTAAACGCTCCTCTCCATGGGGAGGGCAGAGCCCCCGTTAGCCTGGAGCTGGAGGAACACAGCTAGCTAATGTACCATGCTAATGTACCATGCTAATGTAGCAGGCTAATGTAGCAGGCTAGTTAAACAGACTAATGTAGCAGGCTAATGTAGCAAGCTAATTTAGCAGGCTAGTGTAGTGGAAGCTGCACTAGCCTGCTAGATGCCAGCACTATGCTAGCGCTATGCTAGCTGGTGAGCTAGTTGTGTATTCAGGACCAGGTTTCCGTCGCGCCGCCTGAATGTTGATGTAGACACAAAGAGCCATTTACCCCACAGGGGCTGATCCTCCAGGGGGGGGCATCAGAGCAACAAGAGGCTGCATTTCAATATTAAAACCTGCTGTTTTCTGCTGCTGCTCCCCCGATGGTGTCCAGGGTTCATCGTGCTGTCAGGACGACCCCCCCACTGAGGCATGAGTGATGGGAGCGGGGTGGGGGGGGCGGGGGGGCGTTGCTTTTATGCAGATGATTCCGTGTTGAAGCCCCGATTCTTCTGGAGGGGGACTCTTTTGTGGTGAGTCGTGGAGTCGGGGTGGAGCCTAACGACCCCGTAGGAACGACACGCCCCTCCCCTGGAGCTCTGGTTCCCAAAGCCTTCACCTGCGTTAGGGTCCATCTGACCTCTGACCTCTGGTGACCCTCAGTGAGGCTGTGATGGTCGACCCCCTCAAACTCCAGTGTGATGGAGAAGAGATCAGCTGCTGGCCTGGGGGTCACGTCTGGTTCTGTTTGGACCAGGAAGACCTCAGAGCTGGAGGGGGTCCTGCACCCTCCCACCCCCCCAAAAGAGGGAAACAGATCATCCTAATCTGTGAGGCCGACATGGAGCCGCGCGTTTAGAGCTTTAATTAATGGTGTAAATAATCAGCAAACAGAGCTCATGAGGTCTGTAATGTCACATGATGAAGGCATCAAACACGCTTCGTAGCGACGCACACGCAGCTAATATGCTACTAATTAGCATGCTAATCAGGGAGCCGTTGAAGCGTACCCTCATCTAATAGTTTTCCCATCGCTCCTTTCTGCTCCGTGTTTCCGGCGTTTCTGCAGTTATTACCCTCCGTGGACATACATGTAGCGCCGCGGTGCAACATGCACGGCACGGCGCCGAGCACACGTCACACGGAATCACACCTGGAACCAAACCAGACAACAACCAGCAAACAACAACCAGCAGGACGCCGCCGCACGTCGTGACGCACCTCAGGCTAACGAGACGGCAGCGTTGGCTAGCGTTAGCTTAGATTAAAGGTCAGGGTTAAAAGCTCAAATGGAGTGCATGCTAACGCTACATGATACACGCGGTCTAAGCATGTTAGCAGCTGCAGCGTGACTCACATCCCTGGCATCAGACACACCATTTAAAAATATCACTCATTAGCATATTCTGAGTGAATGAAGATCATGGAAAACACGTCAATAAAAAAAAACACGTCAATAAAAAAACAACAACAAAAAAAAACACGTCAATAAAAACAACCCACATTAATAAAAAAAAACATGTCAATAAAAAAAAAACACGTCAATAAAAAAAACAACAACAAAAAAAAACACGTCAATAAAAAAAACCCACATTAATAAAAAAAAACCACATTAATAAAAAAAACACGTCAATTAAAAAAAACACGTCAATAAAAAAAAACACATTAATAAAAAAAAACACGTCAATAAAAAAAAAACACGTCAATAATCGAATAACACGAATAATCCCAGAACCACCAGGTGACCCCCACCTGAGCGCCGACGACTCGTGCTGCAAGTTTATACGGTGTGCAGCAGGCGTGGCCCTGACTTCCTGTGGGGCGTGGCCCTGACTTCCTGTGGGGCGTGGCCCTGACTTCCTGTGGGGCGTGGCCCTGACTTCCTGTGGGGCGTGGCCCTGACTTCCTGTGGGGCGTGGCCCTGACTTCCTGTGGGGCGTGGCCCTGACTTCCTGTGGGGCGTGGCCCTGCTGTGGCTCAGGACGGACTAACAGACGAAACAAACGGCTCCACGGCGTCCTGAACATGATAGTGATGGGGGGGGGACACTCTGATGGGGGGGGACACTCTGATGGGGGGGGGACACTCTGATGGGGGGGGACACTCTGATGGGGGGGGGACACTCTGATGGGGGGGGACACTCTGATGGGGAGGGCACTGGTGATGGGGGGGACAGTGGTGATGGGGGGGGACAGTGGTGGTGGGGGGGGGACTGGTGATGGGGGGACACTCTGGTGGTGGGGGGGGACACTCTGGTGGTGGTGGGGACACTCTGGTGATGGGGGGGGACACTCTGGTGATGGGGGGGACACTGGTGATGGGGGGACACTCTGGTGATGGGGGGGACACTCTGGTGGTGGGGGGGGACACTCTGGTGGTGGTGGGGACACTCTGGTGATGGGGGGGACACTGGTGGTGGGGGGGACACTCTGGTGATGGGGGGGACACTCTGGTGGTGGGGGGGGACACTCTGGTGGTGGTGGGGACACTCTGGTGATGGGGGGGACACTCTGGTGATGGGGGGGACACTCTGGTGATGGGGGGGGACACTCTGGTGATGGGGGGGGACACTCTGGTGGTGGTGGGGACACTCTGGTGATGGGGGGGGACACTCTGGTGATGGGGGGGACACTGGTGATGGGGGGACACTCTGGTGGTGGGGGGGGACACTGGTGGTGGTGGGGACACTCTGGTGATGGGGGGGACACTCTGGTGATGGGGGGGACACTCTGGTGATGGGGGGACACTGGTGGTGGTGGGGACACTCTGGTGATGGGGGGGACACTGGTGGTGGGGGGGACACTCTGGTGATGGGGGGGACACTCTGGTGATGGGGGGACACTGGTGGTGGGGGGGACACTCTGGTGATGGGGGGGACACTCTGGTGACGGGGGGACACTCTGGTGGTGGGGGGGACACTGGTGGTGGGGGGGACACTCTGGTGGTGGGGGGGACACTCTGGTGATGGGGGGGACACTGGTGGTGGGGGGGGCACTCTGGTGATGGGGGGGGCACTCTGGTGACGGGGGGACACTCTGGTGATGGGGGGGACACTGGTGGTGGGGGGGACACTCTGGTGATGGGGGGGACACTCTGGTGACGGGGGGACACTCTGGTGATGGGGGGGACACTGGTGGTGGGGGGGACACTCTGGTGGTGGGGGGGACACTCTGGTGACGGGGGGACACTCTGGTGGTGGGGGGGACACTGGTGGTGGGGGGGACACTCTGGTGGTGGGGGGGGACACTGGTGGTGGGGGGGACACTCTGGTGGACTGACCCTCTGCGTGGGGGCGTGGCCTCTGGCCTGCAGCACCCATTGGAGCTGCTGGTCTTCTGTCCCGTTTTAAAGCTGCTCTCTGTCCCACCAGCTGTGACTCACGGCATCACGGCCCCCCAGCGTTGGGGGGCCACCAGCCTGAGGTCATTAAAGCCTGTGGTTTCACAGCGTGTCAGGGACACGTGAGTTCCCCTGGTGAACCTCATGGGGCCTCTGCTGCTGCTGGGGGGGGGGGGGATGCTGCTCACAAACCAGAGGTGATTCAAACCAGCGCCTGTTCCTCTAGCGCCCCCCGATGGAGCGAGTTGAAGCCCCTCTGGGGGCCCCGCCCAGCGGCGCTCGTCCGTCTGACTCCTGATGGTTTAATCTCCATCCCAGAGCCGATCAGACGGGCGTCGTCATGGAAACGATGATTTTCACTAACAGGCTGCAGCCATCTGGGAGCGTCAGCAACCGTGGGGGGGTTAAGCTGAGGTCAAAGGTCGGCGGCTCCACCTCATGATGGAGAGCTGCAGACACAATGGCTGCTGTTAGCCACTAGACGGTCACGGTAGCGTGACGCTTGTGAACTTGTAGCTAGCTTGTAGCTAGCTAGCACCACTTCCTGTTCAGCGGCATTAGCGCCGGGGGCCTCATCTGATTGGCTGCCAGCGCTAACGGGTCGTTTGTGCCGCCGCATGAGTCGTCAGGGACGCATGAAGGAGACGAGACAGAACAGTTAACCGCTCCTGAAGCCTCGTCTGGAACCCGTTAGCATCCCGTTAGCATTAGCGTCTGTCTCCCAACAACACCTGACTTCCTGTCGTTATGGCGACGTGTCACCGGGCAGCTCGTGATGAACTTCCTGTTTGCTGGCTGCTGTTCCGTCTGGTGGTGAGCTCAGATGTTTGTTCTGGGGGGGGGTGATCCTGCTGTACATCAGACGAGATGAATTCTCTCCCGGTGGGGGGGGCAGTTAGCTATGCAGCAGCAGGATAAAGTGATCAGAACGTGATCAATGATGCGTTGGGACGACATCTGTTTGAGGCGCTGAGCGTCCGGACGAACGCCGTGATGTCATCACTGACACGCCTCGACACCGGTGAACCCCCACGCCTCCCCCAACGCTCCAGCGGGACGCGAGAAGCTCCTACCTAAATCCCATGATGCTTTGCAACACAGCGACACCTCTGACGTTCATCGTCTTCCTCTGATTCTAAATCCTCTGTTCCATCACTGGATTAGTCGCCATGACGACAGATTCCATGATTAGAAGCCTGATTTTCAGTGACTAGCTCCACCCACCCATTCCACAGCCCCTCCCCATTGGAGAACGTAACTGACGTAACTGACGTAACTGACGTAACTGACGTAACTGACGTAACTGACGTAACTGACGTAACTGACGTAACTGACGTAACTGACGTAACTGACGTCAGCCAGAGAATTAACTGATCACTGAGTGACAGGAAGTCGAAAACAGCGAGGATTTGACGGGCATGTCTAGTTCCTGTAGGACAGAGGGGTCAGACACCTGTCTAGTTCCTGTAGGACAGAGGGGTCAGACACCTGTCTAGTTCCTGTAGGGGGGTTGGTGGTTCAGGGCCGGAGGACTGAGTCGGTTGACCCGCATTGATTTGCGTTGAGGTTACCATCATAGTGGGGAGAGAGGAGTGACAGCGGCGCATCGACATGCTGTATGTGTGTGTGTGTGTGTGTGTGTGTGTGTGTGTGTGTGTGTGTGTGTGTGTGTGTGTGTGTGTGTGTGTGTGTGTGTGTGTGCGGTGGGGGGGGGGGGGGTCCACACCGCTGCATCTCCATCAGGAGGTCTGAACCCTCCACTTCCTGGTGAAGGAACTCATTGAATCGAGTCGTCTGATCTCAGACAGCTAAGGGGAGGCTTGTTAGAGCAAACTCTTGTGTTTGATGGGGGACAACCCAGCCCTCTCCCTGGGGGGTCACATCCTAATCAGGCAGTAGGGAATAAGAAAAGTCCTCCATCTTTATTACTGATGGTACCGCTTTGGGTCAGGAAGTCCCCAAACATCCCCAAACATCCCCAAACGTCACCTTTGCTAACAGTTCTACATTGCTAACAGTGCTAATAGTGCTAACACTGCTAACAGTATTTCTGCTAGGGCCTCGTTTCCAGACGGACAGTGCTGTCCATCTGGAAACGAGTGGCCCCCCATCACCACAGCAGTTGGTGTTCATTGGTCTAGCTGTCATCACCCATAGCTACACTAATCGTTAGCATTATATGCTAATGATTAGCCATCCAACGCTAATCATTAGCATTAGACGTGACATCAGCGAGATGCTCCACCTCCAGGATCCTGAGTCTTGTCCGTTCTTCTCTTGCAGAGACCGTCACCAGGAGATGAAGTATGAACGCTGAGCACCATGATCTCCCTCCAGCGCCAGACAATGACCGGTGGTAGGCTGAGGGGGGCGCTGTCCAACCCACTGCTGGCGCTGCTGCTGGCCCTGCAGATCCTGGTGGTGGCCGGGCTGGTCCGTGCGCAGACCTGCCCGTCCGTCTGCTCCTGCAGCAACCAGTTCAGTAAGGTCATCTGCACCCGGCGCGGCCTACGGGACGTCCCCGACGGCATCTCCACCAACACCCGCTACCTGAACCTGCAGGACAACCTCATCCAGGTCATCAAGGTGGACAGCTTCAAGCACCTGCGCCACCTGGAGATCCTGCAGCTGAGCAAGAACCACATCCGCAGCATTGAGATCGGCGCCTTCAACGGGTTGGCCAGCCTCAACACGCTGGAACTGTTCGACAACCGGCTGACCACCATCCCCAACGGGGCCTTCGAGTACCTGTCCAAGCTGAAGGAGCTGTGGCTCCGCAACAACCCCATCGAGAGCATCCCGTCCTACGCCTTCAACCGCGTGCCCTCGCTGCGGCGGCTGGACCTGGGCGAGCTCAAGCGCCTGTCCTACATCTCCGACGGAGCCTTCAAGGACCTGAGCAACCTGCGCTACCTGAACCTGGGGATGTGCAACCTGAAGGAGATCCCCAACATCCTCCCGTTGGTCCGGCTGGAGGAGCTGGAGATGTCCGGGAACCAGATCGCCGTCATCAAGCCCAGCTCCTTCACGGGATTGGCCAACCTCCAGAAGCTGTGGATGATGCACGCCCAAATCCAGACCATCGAGAGGAACTCGTTTGATGACCTCCAGTCGCTGGTGGAGCTCAACCTGGCCCACAACAACCTCACCTTCCTGCCCCACGACCTGTTCACACCGCTGCACCGCCTGGAGCGCGTGCACCTGCACCACAACCCCTGGACCTGCAACTGCGACATCCTGTGGCTCAGCTGGTGGCTGAAGGAGGCGGTGCCCGCCAACACCAGCTGCTGCGCCCGCTGCCACGCCCCCGCCGCCTTCAAGGGCCGCTACATCGGGGAGCTGGACCACAGCTACTTCCAGTGCGACGTCCCTGTCATCGTGGAGCCCCCCAGCGACCTGAACGTGACGGAGGGCATGGGGGCGGAGCTGAAGTGTCGCACCAGCTCGCTGACGTCCATCAGCTGGCTCACGCCCAACGGCTCCCTGGTGACCCACGGGGCGTACAAGGTGCGCCTGTCGGTGCTGAACGACGGCACGCTGAACTTCACCAGCGTCACCATGCAGGACACGGGCACCTACACCTGCATGGTGAGCAACACCGCCGGCAACATCTCCGCCTCCGCCGTGCTCAACGTCACGTCGGTGGAGAACAGCGGCGTCACCTACTTCACCACCGTCACCGTGGAGACCATCGAGGCCCCGGGGGACGACGGGCAGACGCCGCTGCCGCCGTTCGGCTGGGTGTCGTCCTCCACCACCAAAAGCCCCCCCCTGCTCACCAGGACCACGGAGCGGACCTACACCATCCCGGTCCTGGACCTGGACGGCGAGGGTGCCCTCAACGGCCTGGACGAGGTGATGAAGACCACCAAGATCATCATCGGCTGCTTCGTGGCCATCACCCTCATGGCCGCCGTGCTGCTGGTCATCTTCTACAAGATGAGGAAGCAGCACAACCAGCAGGACCCGGATGGCCCCGCCTCCTCCATGGAGGTCATCACTGTGGAGGAGGAGCTGGCGGGGGTCGCCGCCATGGAGAGGCACCTATCCCTGCCCCCCCTGGAGCACTACAACCACTACAACACCTACAAGAGTACTTACCACCACCCCCCCATGCTGAGCTCCATCCACAGCTCGGCCAATCAGGAACCTTTACTGATCCAGGCCTGCTCCAAGGACAACGTGCAGGAGACCCAGATCTGACTCAGCGCCGAGTCATCGCTTCACACGTGGAGTAACACAGACCCAGACACCAGGGAAACACTCCAGCGTGGACGCCGTGTGGTACCGACCAATCAGCAGCGAGCAAACGGACAACATGTCTGAAAAACAAACATTATTTATTAAAGTACGTCTAGTGGCTAAATGAAGACAACTACGTGATAGCTTTCTAGCTTCTTTATTTCTTCTCTATGTGTGTAAACCTGCACCGGGGAGGGAACGGTCCACTGGAGGGGTCAGGGGTCACGTGGTACCTCCAGAGGAACCCGTCGGGTCAACGCGCCGCTGGAGTGTCGGAAATGTTCCGTTTCTCGTTCCCTTCGTCCAAACGTTGGCCGACCCAACACGGATCGGTTTGCCTTCAGGAGGTCGTCGCTCTAAGCAAACGAGGTCGACCAACACCCCGCTCTGGAGGGCGTCACCATGAGACGGCGTGTCCAATGAGCTGCGCCGGCAAACGAGCAGACGAGCAAACGAGCAGACGAGTAGACGAGCAGACGAGCAGACGAGTAGACGAGCAGACGAGTAGACGAGCAGACGAACAGACGAGCAGACGAGGAAATGAGCAGACGAGCAGACGAACAGACGAGCAGACGACCAGACGAGCAAACGGGCAGACGAGCAGACGAGTAGACGGGTAGACGAGGAAATGAGCAGACGAGCAAACGGGCAGACGAGCAGACGAGCAGACGAACAGACGAGCAGACGAGTAGACGGGTAGACGAGCAAACGGGCAGACGAGCAGACGAACAGACGAGCAGACGAGTAGACGAGCAAACGGGCAGACGAGCAGACGAACAGACGAGCAGACGAGTAGACGGGTAGACGAGCAGACGAGTAGACGGGTAGACGAGCAAACGGGCAGACGAGCAGACGAACAGACGAGCAGACGAGCAGACGAGCAAACGAGCAGACGAGCAGACGAGCAAACGGGCAGACGAGCAGACGAACAGACGAGCAGACGAGTAGACGGGTAGACGAGCAGACGAGTAGACGGGTAGACGAGTATCTCCGCTGTGGCTCCTGAACAGCAGCCATACGTCCTGCTCTAATTAAGACGGAGCTCCTGCTCCTGGTTTCCTCCTCCGTCTCCGTCCCTCTCCCGTCCCTCCTCATCCCTTCATCCTCCTCTCTTTGTCTCTCTGACACTCAGCTCGGAGTCACCCCCCCCCCCGCCATGTCTCGTTTGTCTCGCATTATCAACCTGTGCTGCACGACGGCAGATTATTACCCCCCCATTACCCCCTGATGACCTGCCTCCACTCGCTGTCTCCTCACCTGCCCCTCATCTCGGGGTCACATGGGCTGGTCGTCCATCTGTTATTCAGATTAAGGGGCAGCACCACCCTGTTAGCATGAGGCTAGCATCCAGGCTAGCAGCTAGTCACCTGCAACAAACCAGAGAGGAGGGGTTAGAGCTGGTTAACCAACCAGAGAGGAGGGGTTAGAGCTGGTTAACCAATCAGAGAGGAGGGGTTAGAGCTGGTTAACCAATCAGAGAGGAGGGGTTAGAGCTGGTTAACCAATCAGAGAGGAGGGGTTAGAGCTGGTTAACCAATCAGAGAGGAGGGGTTAGAGCTGGTTAACCAATCAGAGAGGAGGGGTTAGAGCTGGTTAACCAATCAGAGAGGAGGGGTTAGAGCTGGTTAACCAATCAGAGAGGAGGGGTTAGAGCTGGTTAACCAATCAGAGAGGAGGGGTTAGAGCTGGTTAACAGACGAAATAAAAGACAACAGCCAGAGAGGCTTTAACTGGAGTTTCCCTCTACACACACACACACACACACACACACACACACACACACACACACACACACACACACACACACACACACACACACACACAGAGGTCACGAGGGGTCGTGACAGGGTGATATTAAAGACGTAAAGGGGGAGAATTGTGAAGAGGGTTCAGAAACAGCAGAGAGCTAGCCATCAGCTGTCGCCATGGAAACAGTGACCTTGTGCAGGAAGCAGATGAGGGAGATACGGCTCCTCCGTGCAGCCAGCATATTTTAATTTCCCACTCGCAATCCTATAAACGCCACAGATAACCGAGGAAACGCGTTAATGGGATGTTCGTTTATCCACGGCGGCCATGCCATTGGACCGTGAAAGCCCCGCCTCCTTTGCTTAAAGAAAAGAACACATGACCTCCTGCGCACGGCGGGCCTGACGGCTGTGTGTGTGTGTGTGTGTGTGTGTGTGTGTGTGTGTGTGTGTGTGTGTGTGTGTGTGTGTGTGTGTGTGTGTGTGTGTGTGTGTGTGAACACAGGTAATGAAGGGCCCTCACCAACTGTACAGTGAGGCTGAACAAAACAAAGAGGATGTCAGATGGGCGACGCTGTGAAACCCGTCGCCACGGACACCGTCGCCACCGGCGCCCGCTTCCGCTGCAGTGAATCATTCTCTCCCCTCGTTCCGTTTCCTTTCTTAACGCTCACTTGCTTTTCAATGCTTTTGGTGGCTTAATGATTCAATGTTGATGCTGTATAAAGAGAAAATACGCTGAGATACAAGTTGAGATATATTGAGATATACAGTATATACTGTATATGTGTGTGTATACATATACATATATATATAAATTTATATATATATACTGTATGTATATGTATATAAATATATATATATAAATGTGTATATATAGATTTACATATATATACATATATATAAATTATATACATGTATATAAATTATATATATACCGTATATATGTGTGTATATATATATGTGTGTGTATATATATATATACCGTATATATATATATATACCACATATATATATATACCGTATATATATATACATATATGTATATGAAGATGAGGTTGTGATGTATTGACGGTGAATGACATCGTGGCTTCTTGCTCCATGCAGACGTCTGATTGGTCAGACTGACCTTGGCGCTGCAGGAATCGAACTACCAGCAGACTGAAGTTGATTTTTTTGTGTAAACCTGAAGCCAAGGCGATCGATTCTGTGTGTTTCTGTCTATGTGGGGGGGGGGGGGGGGGTTACTGTATGTGGGAATATTCTCTCTCATTTTTGGAGAGAATGGTTATCAAATGGTTAAATTTCTACAAAAAAAAATATTTTCAAAAACATTAATGCAAAAAACGTTGAACTTAATTTTCTTGTGCTTTGATTGTTAAAAAAAGAGAAAAGCCCAACAAAAAGATGAAGACGTGCTGTCAGCGCCGTTGGTCTGGGCCGAGGGGGGGTTATTGATACCTGATTGTAGTTCATACTGTACATCAATACAAATAAAAATTGCAATTCCTTTTTTCCACCTGGTTTCCCAGGATGCATCATTCCGTGCGGTGCGCCTGTGTCCCACTTCACCTGAACACTTGTACGGAAATACTCTCACAAAACGGATTACTAAGCATCTCCCAGAATGCTGTGTGGGGAGAAGCGGCGCTCGGGAGGCGCTGCGGCGTGTTTTATGAGGTCAGGGAGGGGGTGGATCCTCATTCTAGCCCCCCCCCCCCCCCCCCCGCCCCCCGCCCCCAACCAAACGGCTCAAAATGGCTTCCATCTCACCACGTTTCTCTGTTAGCGGCGCGGCCTCATCAACACGCTGCTGTGGCGGCGCTCTGCTGGCGGCCCCCACAGCAAACACATCGTCATTCATCCCGAAGACCCCCCCCCCCGCAGGAAGTGACGCCCAGGTCTGGACGGCGTCCCAGAATCCCACAGGAACCTCATTCATGACAGGAAGACTAACAGGAAGTGTTTCCACCAGCCGGGGAGACCAGGAGCCGCTGGGTCGCACCTGAGGAGACCTCTGACCCCCCAGCCTCCACGGTGGGCTACAGGCTACAGCTAACACACAGCTAACAAATAGCTAACAGACAGCTAACAAATAGCTAACAGACAGCTAACAGACAGCTAAACAAATAGCTAACAGACAGCTAACAGACAGCTAACAGCCAGCTAACAGCTAACAGAGAGCTAACAGCTAACAGACAGCTAACAGATAGCTAACAGACAGCTAACAGACAGCTAACAGAGAGCTAACAGATAGCTAACAGCTAACAGAAAGCTAACAGACAGCTAACAGACAGCTAACAGACAGCTAACAGACAGCTAACAGACAGCTAACAGACAGCTAACAGACAGCTAACTATAACTACTAACTATCTATGGTGACCAGCAGCATGGGGGCGCCACAGGGGACCGTTCTCTCCCCCATTCTCTTCACCCTCTACACATCAGACTTCAAGCACAACTCGGATACATGTCACATACAGAAGTACTCCGATGACACCGCGATAGTGGCATGTATCCGGGAGGGTGATGAGGGGGGGGTACAGGGCATTGGTGGCTGTATGAGGGGGGGTACAGGGCATTGGTGGCTGTATGAGGGGGGGTACAGAGCATTGGTGGCTGACTTCATGGAGTGGTGCCAACAGAACCAGCTCCAGCTCAACGTCTCCAAGACAAAGGAGATGGTTCTGGATTTCCGGCGGGCACCTCCCTCTCCACAGCCAGTGATCATGGAGGGCAGTGAGGTGGAGGTGGTAGGAAACTATCAGTACCTGGGACTGCAGCTAGACAGCAGACTGGACTGGTCACTCAACTGGGACTGTGTGTACAAGAAGGGGCAGAGCAGGATGTACTTCCTGAGGAGGCTGGCCTCCTTCAACATCTGTCCTAAGCTCCTTTTCATGTTCTATCAGTCCGTAGTCTCCAGTGTGCTGTCATACGCCATTGTGTGTTGAGGTGGGGGGGCCAGGAAAAGAGATATGGACCGTCTGAACAGACTCATCCGCAGAGCAGGCTCAGTGGTCGGGCTGAGCCTGGACTCTGTGGAGATGCTTCTGGAGAGCAGGACCATGTCTAAAGTTAAGGCTATCATGAACAACACCAGCCCCCCCCCTACACACCACCTTCTCCCAGCAGAGAAGCACCTTCAGCAGCAGACTGCTGTCACACAGCGCCTCCACAGAGAGGCTGAGGTCCTCCTTCGTGCCCCGGGCCATCAGGGGGTACAATGACTCTCTCAGGAGGAGCGGGGGGGAGGTGGCGAGGTCAGCACGGGGTTGAAAATGGATTTAATTTAATTTAATTTCAATTTAATTTTATACTGTTGTATATATGTATATATATATATATATATATATATATATATATATATATATATATATATATATATATATATATATATATAATTTATTTATTTATTTATTTTTTATACTGTTTTATATTTTAATTCAATTTTATACTGTTTAAATTTTATTTTATACTGTTTATATTTTAGTTATAGTTTAGTATATAAGTCCTGTTAGTGCTGCATGTGTCTGTCTGTTAGTGTAATGTATGTCTTGTGGTATGTCCTGTGATGTCAGTGTTTCTTTTTCTCCTGGTGTTTATCCAGTATTATTTGTTAAGTAATGCCTGAGCAGTGGATATATGCAATTTCCTCCGGGATTAATAAAGTATCTATCTATCTATCTATCTATCTATCTATCTATCTATCTATCTATCTATCTATCTATCTATCTATCTATCTATCTATCTATCTATCTATCTATCTATCTATCTATCTATCTATCTATCTATCTATCTATCTATCTATCTATCTAACAGACAGCTAACAGACAGCTAACAGATAACAGAAAGCTAACAGAAAGCTAACACACAGCTAACAGAAAGCTAACAGACAGCTAACAGACAGCTAACAGATAGCTAACAGACAGCTAACAGCTAACAGACAGCTAACAGACAGCTAACAGATAACAGAAAGCTAACAGAAAGCTAACACACAGCTAACAAATAGCTAACAGACAGCTAACAAATAGCTAAAAGACAGCTAACAGCCAGCTAACAAATAGCTAACAGACAGCTAACAGACAGCTAACAGCTAACAGAGAGCTAACAGCTAACAGACAGCTAACAGATAGCTAACAGACAGCTAAAAGACAGCTAACAGAGAGCTAACAGATAGCTAACAGCTAACAGATAGCTAACAGCTAACAGAAAGCTAACAGACAGCTAACAGACAGCTAACAGATGCTCTGGGATCCAGACCCACTTTAACAGCAGACCCCCCCGGTGTGAACCAGATGGACCAATCACCTGCTGGCGTCATCACACGTCTGATGTGGGAGCTGCTGGAACACACACACACACACACACACACACACACACACACACACACACACACACACACACACACACACACACACACACACACACACACACACACACACACACACACACACACACACTCACACACTCACACACACACACACTCACACACAGACACACACACACACAAGTACACACACACTCACACACTCACACACAGACACACACACACACACACCTGGTGTGCAGGTGTCAGCAGTTCTGTGACCTGCTCCGTGTGTGATGTGATTGGCTGTCGTGTTCACGCTCCATTTAGGACACTCCTGTCCACCGGGGGGGTCTGGTTCCAGTCCCGTCCAGCTCCACCAGCTGATGGTGACGCTTCACCAGAACCTCTAACGTGTCAGAGTCCCATCATTCCTGTGTGGGTCATGTGACACCGGCGCAGGATGTGACACCGGCGCAGGATGTGACACCGGCGCAGGATGTGACACCGGCGCAGGATGTGACACCGGCGCAGGATGTGACACCGGCGCAGGATGTGACACCGGCGCAGGATGTGACACCGGCGCAGGCCAGGCTCAAGCCATGTTCCCAGGCGCTGATGGTCACATCCCAATATAGTTAAGAATGCCTCTGACAGTGTGTGTGTGTGTGTGTGTGTGTGTGTGTGTGTGTGTGTGTGTGTGTGTGTGTGTGTGTGTGTGTGTGTGTGTGTGTGTGTGTGTGTGTGTGTGTGTGTGTGTGTGTGTTTAATGGGTGATTCATTCTAAACTCCAACAGGAGCAAAACAGAACAGGAGGAGGAGAGTGTTCTATTTATGATACTACTGTAATACATTCTACTGTAATACATTCTACTGTAATACATTTTACTGTAATACATTTTACTGTAATATTTTACTGTATTACAGTCTACTGTAATACATTCTACTGTATTACATTTTACTGTAATATTTTACTGTAATAGATTTTACTGTGAAGATCCCATGAAAAACGGAAAAGGGAAAACTGTGACCCTGCCCGGAGGAAGTCCAGGGTCCACGTCTGGAGCCAGGCCTGGACGGAGGGCCCGTCAGCGAGCGCCTGCTGGCCGGGTCTGCCACGGGGCCCGGCCGGGCTCAGCCCGAAAAGGCAACGTGGACTCTTCCCACCCCTGTGGACCCACCACCCGCAGGGCAGACCGATGGGGTCGGGTGCGCTGCCATATGGGTGGCAGTGACGACAGGGGGTCACGACGGACCAGACCCGGGCGGCAGAAGCTGGCTTTGGGGACGTGGAATGTGACCTCACTGGCGGGGAAGGAGCCGGAGCTTGTGTTGGAGGTGGAGCGCTACCAGTTGGATCTGGGGGGGCTTACCTCCACGCATAGCCTCGGTTCTGGATCCAAACTCCTGGATAGGGGTTGGACCTTGTTTTACTCCGGAGTTGCGTCAGGCGTGAGGCGCAGGGCGGGTGTGGGGATACTCACAAGCCCCCGGCTGAGCGCCGCTGTGTTGGAGTTTACCCCGGTGGATGAGAGGGTCGCTTCCCTACGTCTTAAGGCTGTGGGGGGGGAACTCTGACTGTTATTTGTGCATATGCACCAAATATCAGTTCAGAGTATTCGGCTTCTTGGGGTCCCTAAAGGGGGTCCTTGAAGGGATCCCTGCAGGGGACTCCATGGGGGGACTTCAATGCACACGTCAGCAATGATGGAGACACTTGGAGGGGCGTGATTGGGAGGAATGGCCTCCCTGATCTGAACCCGAGCGGTGTTATGTTGTTGGACTTCTGTGCTAGTCACGGATTGTTCATAACTAACACCATGTTCGAACACAAGGATGCTCATAAGTGTACCTGGTACCAGAGCACCCTGGGTCGGAGATCAATGATTGATCTTGTGATCGTATCATCTGATCTTCGACCGTGTGTTTTGGACACTCGGGTGAAAAGAGGGGCAGAGCTGTCAACTGATCACCACCTGGTGGTGAGTTGGGTCCGTTGGCGGAGGAAACCTTTGGATAGATCTGGTAAGCCCAAACGAGTAGTGCGGGTGAACTGGGAACGTCTGGAGGAGGACTCTGTCCGTGAGGCCTTCAATTCACACCTCCGAAGGAGCTTCTCGTGCATCCCTGTGGAGGCTGGGGGCATTGAACCTGAATGGTCCATGTTCAAAGCTTCCATTGCTGAAGCTGCAGCTGAGAGCTGTGGTCTCAAGGTCTTGGGTGCCTCAAGGGGCGGTAACCCTCGAACACCGTGGTGGACCTCGTGGTCAGGGAAGCCGTCCGACTGAAGAAGGAGGCCTTCAGGGGCATGTTGTCCCTGGGGACTCCTGAAGCCGTTGCAGGGTACCGACAGCCCAAAAGGACTGCAGCCTCGGCTGTGATGGAGGCAAAACAGAGGGTGTGGGAGGAGTTCGGAGAGGCCATGGAGAAGGACTATCGGACGGCACCAAAGTTGTTCTGGAAGACTGTCCGACACCTCAGGAGGGGGAAACGGGGAACCATCCAAGCTGAATACAGCAAAGATGGGACACTGTTGACCTCGACTGAGAAGGTTGTCGGTCGGTGGAAGGAACACTTTGAGGAACTCCTGAATCCAACTACCCCAACTGACCCGTCCTCTGTTGCAGAGGCAGAGCTGGAGGATGATGGGGGATCAGAGTCAATCTCTCAGGGCGAAGTCACCGAGGTAGTTAAACAACTTCACGGTGGCAAAGCCCCGGGTGTTGATGAGATTCGTCTGGAAATGCTGAAGGCTCTGGGTGTTGAGGGGCTGTCGTGGATGACACTCCTCTTTAACATTGCGTGGAAGTCTGGGACAGTGGTGAAAGAGTGGCAGACTGGGGTGGTGGTTCCTCTTTTTAAAAAGGGGGACCAGAGGGTGTGTGCCAACTACAGGGGCATCACACTCCTCAGCCTCCCTGGGAAAGTTTACTCCAAGGTCCTGGAAAGGAGGGTCCGGCCGATTGTCCAGCCTCAGATTGAGGAGGAACAATGTGGGTTCCGTCCTGGTCGTGGAACAACGGACCAGCTTTTTACTCTCACAGGGATCCTAGAGGGGGCTTGGGAGTATGCCCATCCAGTCTACATGTGTTTTGTGGACTTGGAGAAGGCTTATGATCGAGTCCCCAGGGATATACTGTGGGAGGTACTGCGGGAGTATGGGGTGAGGGGGCCTCTCCTCAGGGCCATCCAATCCCTGTACGCCCAAAGTGAGAGCTGCGTTCGGGTTCTCTGCCGTAAGTCGGACTTGTTCCGAGTAGCTGTTGGCCTTCACCAGGGCTGCACTTTATCACCAATTCTGTTTGTGATTTTCATGGACAGGATATCGAGGCGTAGTCGTGGTGATGGCAGCAACACCTCCACACGCTTGTCCAGGCACATAGTGAGGAAATTCAGCTTCAGGTAGAGAAGAAAAAGCTTCAGCCCTGGATGAACGCTCCGTTTCAGCCCCAGGCAGCTGAAACTGAAGCCTCCTGGACAGGTTCCACATCTCTGACGCGTCCTTCGCTGGGACTCAAACCTTCACGTCCTGCTGAGGACGTTGTAGTCCACACGATAGAGAGGACAGACCATCGTCCATCACTCCAGAGCCTCAGGTTCACCGCTGCTTCCAGAGCTGCAGAGATCTCCGCAGCTTCAGGAGGCTTCAGGGATCTCCAGACAGATCCTCCCGTCCTCTGCTTCGTTCACAGACATGAAGTAAACTGAATGTTCTCCAGAACAAAAACCCGTGATGCTGCTGGTCTGTAGAGTCTCCTCCTCTTCTTCTTCAAAGTCAGATGGCAGCCGTTTACAGCAGACCCCCCCACCCCCATGTCTGAACCCCGCCCACTGGACAAACAGTTCTGATCCCAGACCCCGTCCCTGACCCGACCTCTGACCTGACCTCTGACCTGACCTCTGACCCCAATCCCCGATTTGAAGGTCATTTTCAGGGATTGACTGACCTTGACCTCCAAACCTTGACCTCCTGACCTTTCCTTTATGGTCATGTGACTGGTTTCCTCCCCCAGCTGCTGTGGATCCCCTCGGGCCCTGGACGGACGCCCCTCTGGGGTCCTCGCCTGCAGCTGAGCTTCACCTCCACCATCCAACATTGTTTTTATTTGAATATCAATTTTCTGATGCTGCTAGGGAGCAGTTGCCTAGCAACAGCGGCGCTAAGTAACAGAAGACAGATGAGTGGTGGGAGGACAGATGTTGGACGGAATTTAGGACAACTTCATGGAAACGTTTCATCAGAAGGAACGGTTCCAGACAGAGCCCCCCCTTAGAGGTTCTGTCTCCCCCTGACTGTGAGGATCCTCAGCTGAGCTTCTCTTTGTGGGCGGCGGCCTCCCGTGGAACAGGTGTGACATCATCACACCTCGGCGGCTGCCAGAACGAGCGTTCCTCCCTCTGTTCCCACCCGCGGCCCCCCCAGGCCCTCATTAACACCTGCAGCTGTGAACCAGCACCGCTCGTCTGACGCGCTAGCTCCATTAGCACCTGAGAGGAGCAGCAGGTTAGCTCCAACGCTAATGGAGGTCTGTTAGCAACACCTCCACACGCGTGTCCAGACACATAGTGAGGAAATTCAGCTTCAGGTAGAGAAGAAAAAGCTTCAGCCCTGGATGAACGCTCCGTTTCAGCCCCAGGCAGCTGAAACTGAAGCCTCCTGGACAGGTTCCACATCTCTGACGCGTCCTTCGCTGGGACTCAACCCTTCACGTCCTGCTGAGGACGTTGTAGTCCACACGATAGAGAGGACAGACCATCGTCCATCACTCCAGAGCCTCAGGTTCACCGCTGCTTCCAGAGCTGCAGAGATCTCCGCAGCTTCAGGAGGCTTCAGGGATCTCCAGACAGATCCTCCCGTCCTCTGCTTCGTTCACAGACATGAAGTAAACTGAATGTTCTCCAGAACAAAAACCCGTGATGCTGCTGGTCTGTAGAGTCTCCTCCTCTTCTTCTTCAAAGTCAGGAAGAGCTCTAGATATGAGGTTCCTCTTCCTCGGTGAAGACCAGACTTTAGAAGATCTCCAGAGAACAGAAACTGAAGTTTGTTTCTCTCCAGAGGTTTTAAAGTTGTTGTTCAGATGTTCAGGGTTTGGGTCAAACTGTCTTCAGACGAGGCTCAGAGACAAACGGGAGTCGTGGTTTCACGTAGATGGAGAAACGTTCTCCTTGAAGCCCCTTCTGGAGGGGGTTTAACACACATGCAGGAATGAGATGGGGCCACCAGGGTTCAGATGTTTCAATGACACTCACACGTTTCCTCCTGGATCCTGGAGCTGAAGCTGTGAACGTTTGTGTGGGAGGACGGAAACAAGACGCAGGCTGGAGGAGAAGTTTAGAATGATTAAAGACTCCTGGTCCAGAAGGAGGAGACTGAAGATCTGCTGGAGGCTCCTGGCTCCTCCTGACGGCTGAACGCTTCAGGCTCAGAGCGGAGGAGACGCTTTGAAGCAGGTGGTGAAGGATCATCTGAACGAGGAGACCTGCTGCCTCTGAAGGCGTCTCTGGAGGCGTCTGAAGACATCTTCTGTTTCACGCTTTGATGCCAGCTGGAAGGAGAGGGAACGAGCCCAGCGTTTAGACGGCTCTCCTTGATCTGGGTACAAACACATGTAATAGACACGTCCCACCAGAAGCTTTGAAGACTCATCTGAGAGTCTTCCTCCGTTGGGACCGCCTGACGGGAGTTTAACGCGTTTCATCTCTGGACACACCCCATCACACACACATCCGCGCCGCAGTGTGCATGCCGGGCCAGTAGGGGGCGGTGTCACCGTCCAGAGTCACACCACAGGAGATCAGAGCACTCCACCTGGAGTCACCTGACCTCGTGGAGAGGGCGTGAATAAATTAAAGGTGTGAATGACTCTAGACGGCGAGCTGCCACGCCCGTCTGTTCCCCAGGTGACCATCCTGTCACCCCTCCCCTCCAGATCTCCCAGCATTCCACAGCTGCCTCCAGACGCAGCAGCTCTGGATGATGCGTTCGCTGGCAGACGGACAGAACAGCTGTGGTTTGAACAGGAAGTCAGACCTCCTGCGCCGCTGCAGACTAAGAGCTGGAATCACTGCTGCTCCGTCATTCCTCTTCCAATCTGCCTTCATTCCTTCATCAATGTTTAGCCAATGAAAGCCTCCGGGGGTCATGTGACAAACATCTGCTGGTGATGGATTCACAGCAGCTTCACCGGTTACAGCAAATAAACGGCTTTTCATCGCTAACGGCAAAGAAACGGCAAAGAAACGACAAAGAAACGGCAAAGAAACGGCAAAGAAACGGTAAAGAAACGGCAAAGAAACGGTAAAGAAACGGCAAAGAAACGGCAAAGAAACGGTAAAGAAACGGCAAAGAAACGGCAAAGAAACGGTAAAGAAACGGCAAAGAAACGGTAAAGAAACGGTAAAGAAACGGTAAAGAAACGGCAAAGAAACGGTAAAGAAACGGCAAAGAAAGGGTAAAGAAACGGCAAAGAAACGGTAAAGAAGCGGCAAAGAAACGGTAAAGAGAAAAGAAACAATAAGAAAAAGGGTAACACTGTATAATGAGTACACTCTATTAAGCATTAGTTAAGCATTAATAAATATTGAATTCATCATTTATAACACATGAATACTCATTAGTATGTAGTTTATAAACACAGCTATAAATGTTTTACTCATCATTTAGAAGCACAGTAGTTATGGATTATAAACACTGAATTCATCATTTATAAAACATGATTCTGATGTAAATACTCATTAGCATGTGGTTTATTAATCAGTTATAAATGTTTTACTCTTCATTAATAAGCTCATCTATATAAATGATGAATTCAGCATTTCTAAATGTAGTATTACATCACTTACCCACCAGTTAGTTCGGATTTCTCAGTTGGCGCTGGCGTTGACGCCTCACGTCATCACGTTGATGACGTGCTGAGAGCGGGATTGAAAACCCAACCTCCGTCCGTCTCCAGGATGGGTTTAATGCTTTTCTTTTTCACATACAGGAAACAATGAGCAGAGTTACCGACGGAAGAAGCTTATTAATGAAAAGACACTGAAGCTGATGAAGGGGCTTCAGAAGAGAAAACTGCTAAAAAGAAAAGTCAGATGCAGAACATGTCGTCACATGACACTGAAAAAGAGGACGAACTGTGGAGGTCTATATGCTCGGTGAGAAAAATGTAATTAGATAAATGAAACTAATTTGCAGTTAAGTGTTGATTTGTCTTATATGCATGCAGGTTGGGTTCGATAATTTTGGGATGTAGCCTAAAGTATAGGCAATGCAAATCAAATGCAATTTATGTAGTTAGTGATAGCCTATGATTAACAATAAACTGTAATCCAATCTAAATCATTTTGGATCAAACATCGGGCAGACCATTGGTGAAATCAGTTTAATTGACAAACACAGTACTGGCCCAAAATACACTGTTCTGTACGTATCCTTGTGAAGGTTTCTGCTGCTGCAGCTGTTCAGCCTATTTAATCAATCCACATAGAGAACATTACTGCTGCAGGAGGAGCACCTCCTCAAAATGTTCTCTTTTTTTAAATAAAGAAAGGATACATACTATTTCATCCAAAACTCATTAAACTAAAATATATTAAAAAAACCTAACTATCAACCTGAGAGGAGCAGACTACAGCAGAACATGTCCAGCATTCATAATCAAAATATATAATGTATAATATATAATGACATAATCAGTCAAATCAAAGTGTGTGTGTGTGTGTGTGTGTGTGTGTGTGTGTGTGTGTGTGTGTGTGTGTGTGTGTGTGTGTGTGTGTGTGTGTGTGTGTCCCTTTCCTAACTTAACAGTATTGACAGGAAATCTCACTGACAGCTCTCTGACCACCTCTCAGTGACTGATGGAATGAATGTGTTACAAAGGAACACGGAGGGTGCGTTTGGCGGACTGAGTCATGACATTTACAAAAAATACAAATAGTCATATGTCGCCATTGAAACCATTGTTAGAAAATAAAAGTGTCATGTTTTATCTTTTCACACTGAAATATTTTCTGACTTGATTTTTTGATGACAAAAGATTTTATTTTTTTGATAAAGAAAGATTTTATTATATTATTTATTTCTTTTTTTTTTCCAGAGAAACATTTTATTTGTTGTATTTAAACTTCCACTGTTGGTGTTGGCAAGTTTTTGTTCAGCCAAGCTTATCCTATTTTTCAATTGTACAGTTACAATGTTGGGAAGTTGCTATAAATATCAGTGCAGTAAGTTCTATGTCCCTGTTGAGTCTCTCCTTGGTCTGGGACTTCTGAGAGTTTTGAGGCATTGCCAGCCTTTAAAACTCATTTGTAAATACTTTATAAGGCACAGATAATCCCCACTTTAGATGAGCTCACATAAAATGCTTAATTAAGTGATGTAATACTACATTTAGAAATGCTGAATTCATCATTTATATAGATGAGCTTATTAATGAAGAGTAAAACATTTATAACTGATTAATAAACCACATGCTAATGAGTATTTACATCAGAATCATGTTTTATAAATGATGAATTCAGTGTTTATAATCCATAACTACTGTGCTTCTAAATGATGAGTAAAACATTTATAGCTGTGTTTATAAACTACATACTAATGAGTATTCATGTGTTATAAATGATGAATTCAATATTTATTAATGCTTAGCTAATGCTTAATAGAGTGTACTCATTATAAAGTGTTACCAGAAACGGTAAAGAAACGGCTACATTAGCGTCTCCCTCCAGGTGCGGTCAGAACGCCGTGTGATTGGCCGACGGAGGGAACGGTTCGATGCGACCTGACATCTGCAGACATCATGAACACACGCGGCTGCTGCAGCGACGCTAAAAGTTAGCATCAGGAATCAACAGTTTGGAGCTGGAAGCCGTTCAGCAGAGGGGTTAGCGTTAGCGTTAGCGTCTGACTAAAGGAGTCATGTGACCTGCGGAGCGCCACCCTGTGGCGGGGAGACGGGGACACGGGGAGACGGGGAGACGAGGACACAGGGAGACAAGGACACGAGGACACGGGGACACGGGGAGACGGGGAGACGAGGACACAGGGAGACGGGGACACGGGGACACGGGGAGAGCTCCTCAGCAGCGATGGAGCGCCGCCACCTTCTGACAATATTCCCCGAGATTTAAATTGTGGGGGAAACACAGACGTGATGTTGCACACGCGTGTTGGGACACAGAGCTGCTCACCGGGCGCGTTCCATTTCGTGTGAGGGCGTTCACCCTGAAGCGTGTCTCCAGAGGAGCTGCAGGAGGATGGAGAAGATCTCTGGAGGAACGGAGAACTGTGTAGAACAGCCTGTGTGTGAGGGGAGGGGCCCAGTGTCACACACCGGTTACCCCCCCAGCGTTCAGGAATGGAACGTTCACCTGCTTCACCAGGAACAACGCTCCGTGTTTATAGATGACATCATTTCCTCCCTGGGTTCTTTCTTCGTCATTAAGACTCTTCCTGCTTCGCGGGTGGAAACCGATTCATCCAACAGCCGAGCCGACCACGCCCACATCAAGTTGCCGTCGGCAACGCTGTGTAAACGTTTGGGCACCAGCGGCGTAATGATTTAGTGAAATAAAACGGTAAAGGTCAGGGTGTCTGGACGCGATGCTGCCCCCACACACTGGGGGTGGTACTACAGCTGGTGTCTGGTTGGACTCTGGACACCTGCCCACACGTGGGGCAGATAACGGGTAACGTCTGGACACGTGTCAGGTGTGAGCATCAACAGTCTGAACACGTTAGTTCAGCTCCATCCATCAGGTCACCTTAGCAACAGCTGGGGGGGGCACAAACCGGATTAGTGGGTTAGCGTGGTGCTACTAGCCTCAAGCAGGGTGTTCAGCATCATCCAGATGCTGCTGGTCGCCATGGCAACACGTAGTCTGGTCCACAGGTGAGGTTTGACCTCTGGTTCACCTGTTTGCAGACGATGTTCTGTTCTACCGATGAGGAGCTACACGCTAACGACGCCACACAACATACAAACATACATGTTTACAGCACAACACACATGTTTACAGTACAACACACATGTTTACAGTACAACACACATGTTTACAGCACAGCACATGTTTACAGTACAACACACATGTTTACAGTACAACATACATGTTTACAGTACAACACACATGTTTACAGCACAGCACACATGTTTACAGTACAACACACATGTTTACAGTACAACATACATGTTTACAGCACAACACACATGTTTACAGCACAGCACACATGTTTACAGTACAACACACATGTTTACAGTACAACACACATGTTTACAGCACAGCACACATGTTTACAGTACAACATACATGTTTACAGTACAACACACATGTTTACAGTACAACACATGTTTACAGTACAACACACATGTTTACAGTACAACATACATGTTTACAGTACAACATACATGTTTACAGTACAACACACATGTTTACAGTACAACATACATGTTTACAGTACAACACACATGTTTACAGTACAACACATGTTTACAGTACAACACATGTTTACAGTACAACACACATGTTTACAGTACAACACACATGTTTACAGTACAACACACATGTTTACAGCATGTGTCTGCGTGGAGTCTCTCCACAGACACTCCCTTCACCACGTCCTTCGTCCCGTGTTCACACTCTCCCACACGCTGACGATCGATTCTGAATTGATTTTCTTGTCATTATTTAACACAGACGGCGTTCAATCAATAACTGATGACGTCACACCTGACCCTCACGGCGTTTATCGTCGTGTTTCGTACGGTCTGATTGTCGTGGCGATGCAGCGATGGGGTGGGCGGTGCCATGCGGTGGTCACATGATGCATCAGGTGTGATGGAGCTCCACCCTCCTGGGGTTAACGGTTAACACAGATCATCACCGCTGTGACGCTCATTGCCCCCGGTGGGGGTTGGATGTGATCTGAGGTGTTAACAGCCCCTCGGAGTTCTGGGTATTTGCCTCCAGGCTAACAGGCTGCTGGACCAGTGGGCCAGTGGGTGGGGTCTAACGACTGGTGGGGTCTAACGACTGGTGGGGTCTAACGACTGGTGGGGTCTAACGACTGGTGGGGTCTAACGACTGGTGGGGTCTAACGACTGGTGGGGTCTAAAGACTGGTGGGGTCTAACGACTGGTGGGGTCTAACGACTGGTGGGGTGTAATGACTGGTGGGGTCTAACGACTGGTGGGGTCTAAAGACTGGTGGGGTCTAACGACTGGTGGGGTCTAACGACTGGTGGGGTGTAATGACTGGTGGGGTCTAACGACTGGTGGGGTCTATCGACTGGTGGGGTCTAATGACTGGTGGGGTCTAACGACTGGTGGGGTCTAATGACTGGTGGGGTCTAACGACTGGTGGGGTCTAACGACTGGTGGGGTCTAACGACTGGTGGGGTGTAATGACTGGTGGGGTCTAACGACTGGTGGGGTCTAATGACTGGTGGGGTCTAACGACTGGTGGGGTGTAATGACTGGTGGGGTCTAATGACTGGTGGGGTCTAACGACTGGTGGGGTCTAATGACTGGTGGGGTCATCAAACTGTTTTTTTATCTACTTTTCCATCGACTGATGAGGCTGCACCTGATTGGCTGCTCCTGAGGGACCGCCTCCTGCTAACGTTTACTTTGGTTAAAACAGCGTTGCTAACGGCAACACGCATCATCACGCGTTTGTTTGAAGTCGTTTGTGAAGAATGAAGCGTTTGTCTTTCAGTCGCTGGTTTGGAGCTGGGGGGGGGACGCAGACGTGGGGGGGGGGCTCAGAAACAACAGATGCAATCAGAGCTGGGGGAGCAGCTGGTGACGGCAGCAGACGAGCACCAACCACCACCAGAACCAGGAGCAGAACCAGAGGAAGTCGCTCCTGTGAGCGCTGGAGCCAGACGTGACCCAGCGTGAGGCGTGTGCACCAGTGAGATAAGTGTGTTTACTGTCAGGCGGCGTTCAGGCGTGTGTAAGTGGGTCACAATAAAGTTGGTGGAGTTTGAGGCTCAGAGCGACAGGAAGCAGCTTAGCACTATCAGCCCCCACCGGATTACACATCATTTATTTAAGACAGGTCGCTCCTGCAGCAGCCGGCGCCGTCCCCGGGGGAAACCCTGTGTCCCCTCTCTCTGTCGCTCGCCCATGTGTGCACATGCAAACAGCACACGCGTGTGTTTTCACGGGATGTAGTGAGCAGAGCCTCTGTGGTGTTTTATCAGCGTTCTGCTGTACAGATCGGGGGGGGGGGTTCATACAGGGTCAAGCCTCTTTCAGGAGAACGAATCACATCCACTGACTGTGTGGTGTGTACTCCCCCCCCATGCCGACACCTTCTGCCACATTTGGACACTTCCTGCTTCCTGTTCAGCCAATCAATGCCGTCAGACCGGGGAGGGGGGGC
>NC_090776.1:445000-450000 GCF_040054535.1 Antennarius striatus | reverse complement strand
GGACCCCCTCCAACCTCAATCTGGACCCCCTCCAACCTCAATCTGGAGCCGCCTCCAACCTCAATCTGGAGCCGCCTCCAACCTCAATCTGGAGCCGCCTCCAACCTCAATCTGGAGCCGCCTCCAACCTCAATCTGGACCCCCTCCAACCTCAATCTGGACCCCCTCCAACCTCAATCTGGACCCCCTCCAACCTCAATCTGGAGCTGCATTTAATCCAGGATGCGGTTGGAGAGCAGAACTGGGGCGATGGTGTATGAGGGTCCTGGAACAGTCGGTCCAGTAGAACTGAGGAGCATGAAGCTTCACACACACACACACACACACACACACACACACACACACACACACACACACACACACACACACACACACACACACACACACACACACACACACTCTGGGTAAATACTGAGACCATCTGCCCAAAATGAAATCTAATTTGATGCAATCTTTCGAGTGCCAATCAGACAAAGTGCTCCTAAAGTAGAGGCTGAGTTTCTGTTAACATCAAACCTCCCTTCATCCCAGACACACACACACATACACACACACACACACACACACACACACACACACACACACACACACACACAGACACACACACACACACACACACACACACACACTCGCTGAATTCCAATCTTTGAACACTACTGAGTGCTCCCACTCCAGGAAGAGAAGCCTGAAGGGTGTGTGTGTGTGTGTGTGTGTGTGTGTGTGAGTGTGTGTGTGTGTGTGTGTGTGTGTTTGTGTGTGTGTGTTGCACATGAGGGAGCACATTGCTTTTTAAAAAGACCTCAGTTTAATGGAATTGCATGCGGTGAACGTGAGACAGGACCCAGAAAACAGAGCCCCCCCCCGGGGGGGGGGGGGTCTGAAGAGAGAAACCAACCTGTGAAGGCTGAACGGCTAGTCTGTTCTTCGTATCCATCCACCAACACATGGTAAAGAACGAGATACGGCCTCACTGATGTCGTATCCATCCACCAACACGTGGTAAAGAACGAGATATGGTCTCACTGATGTATCCATCCGCCAACACGACGTAAAGAACGAGATACGGTCTCTCTGATATATCCATCCACCAACACGCGGTAAAGAACGAGATACGGTCTCTCTGATGTATCCATCCACCAACACGTGGTAAAGAACGAGATACGGTCTCACTGATGTCATATCCATCCGCCAACACGCGGTAAAGAACGAGATACAGTCTCACTGATGTCGTATCCATCCGCTAACACGTGGTAAAGAACGAGATCTGTGTGAGATACGGTCTCACTGATTTTCCATCCGCCAACACGACGTAAAGAACGAGATATGGTCTCTCTGATGTATCCATCCGCCAACACGCGGTAAAGAACGAGATATGGTCTCACTGATGTATCCATCCGCCAACACGACGAAAAGAACGAGATACGGTCTCTCTGATGTATCCATCCACCAACACGCGGTAAAGAACGAGATACGGTCTCTCTGATGTATCCATCCACCAACACGTGGTAAAGAACGAGATACGGTCTCACTGATGTCGTATCCATCCGCCAACACGCGGTAAAGAACGAGATACGGTCTCTCTGATGTATCCATCCACCAACACGCGGTAAAGAACGTTCTGTTTCCTTTCTGTTTTTATTGGTCTTAAATTAAAAACTGATCAATCCCAGAGCAGACATTACTAGTCGATGCCGTGACTCCAGAGATCCTCTCACGCCTTGAAGGAAACAGACGTTTTGAAGTGCCTGAAGGTGGAACTCGTCTTCCTGGTTTCCAGATGACTCCAGACCTCACTGATCTGTTTTAAGGCGGTAAATCTATCTGATCTGTTTTAAGGCGGTAAATCTATTTCTGTTGGTGAATATTCCACCCTTAAATCACTCGGGCATAAAATTATCTGCAGCCAGTCTTTGTGGTTCTCCTCCCCCCCCCCGTCTGACTTCCTTCAGGTTCCCCTGCTGGAGGAGGTTCTCCTGCTTCCTGTTCCTCCTCTGTAGTCACCGGTTCCTCAGTTTTTGATGAAGATGAGGGATCGACCGTCCCGACGAAGAGGAAGAGAAGAAGAAGCTGTGATCCAGGACCTCATGACTCCTTCGGTCTTTGGAGAACGTTTCATGGAGAAAGGTTTGGGAGGTGATGGAAGCAGAGCGCCTGTCTGTGTTGATGGACACGCCTGCAGTGACCTTTGACCCCAGCCTGTAACAGCTGTTGTGTTTCACTCAGAGATGAACCCTCGACGTGAAGACGAGCTTCACTAACATCTGAAGCAGATCAGGACAGCTTCAGCTGTTCTTCTCCTCCAAGGCAGATTTCAGTGAAGAGACTCCAGACGCTGGTTTGTTCACACACACACACACACACACACACACACACACACGCACACACACTGATGAACAGTTCTCAGTGGACCTTCAGAGCCTCCTGAGTCCCATCAGAACCTCTGTTTCCTGCTGGGGGGTTTCATGTTCCTCACGTGAGGGGGGGAGGATCCGTGTCCCCCCTCCCTCACTGGAGCCTCCAGCTGACAGAATATTAAACCAGTGTTAAATTAAATATGATGGTTCTGACGCTCCTCTGGAGCGTCTCTCAGCAGCTTCATCCCATAATTACATTCAAACCAGAGCCGCTCAGCTGATTGGTCCAATCAGATCCAATCAGAGCGGCTGCAGAAAGACCTGCAATGATTGGTGGAGACCAACCCGATGCGGTCTGGAGGGGCGGGTCCAACATGGAACACGGTTCCAACACGGAACGTGGAACACCAAACATGTCGTGACTCCAACACAAAGACAGGTCTCCTTCATCCCACAGGCCGCCGCCCACCACACGCCGCATGGACCAATCACAGCAGAGAACCAGAAGGTGGGAGGACCAGTCAGAAAACACGACTGAAAGACCAATTCATCAGAGGAGGAAGACTCCAGCCCTCAGTCTGGGTTTATTTGCAGAGTCTGAGCGATTTTCAGAAATACCACAGAGGAAATTACCCAGAGTTCCCGGGGCTCATTAGAAATATTGGCCAATTTCCTAAATTTACCAGCGTTAATGGACTGAGCGCCGTTTAACCAGGATGTTTAGAAAAGTCAATGATTAGAGCTGAAACGAGGCGTCACGTACCGAACAGAAGTCTGATTCCATCAGACGAAGGTCAAAAGGTCAAACAGGTGGCAGTCAGGAGGTCAGGTGGAGGTCATGATGCTCTGTTGTCATAATAAATTCACACGTGAACTAAACACGACACACGCTACGCTCCTGCTAGCGCTGTCCTTCCTTCTCTTTCACACTGCAAACGTCTGATCGGTGCTATCGGGTATTGATTGTTCATGTCTGGACTCTTCAGCTCTCCAGGCCCGTGTGAACGTAGCGTTCACACCTGTGTCAGGTGTCGCCTCACCTGAGTTTAGCAGCCAGACGGGGGTAAACCCGTCAGTCTGTAGCCACGGCAATAACCACAGCGGCCCCCCCAGGAGAAGAAAGCCCCCTCAGGAGGAACTTTTACCTCTCTCCACAGGAACACAAACAGCTTTATTTGCCGCCACTGACAGTAGAAGACGTTGAGGTGAAGGTTACAGACGATGTCCTGAAGGCAACACGGAGCCACGCTAACCGCTAAAGCTAACAGACAGTAGAGTCTTCCCTACAGACAGAACAGCTGGGTGAGGAAGAGCTAGGCTAACCCTAACCCTAACCCCTAACCCTAACCTATAACCCCTAACCCTAACCCTAACCCCTAACCCTAACCCTAACCCCTAAACCTAACCTCTAACCCTAACCCCTAACCCCTAACCCTAACCCCTAACCCCTAACCCCTAACCCTAACCCTAACCTCTAACTCCTAACCTTAACCCTAACCCTAACCCTAACCCTAACCCCTAACCCTAACCCCTAACCGTAACCTCTAACCCCTAACCCCTAACCCTAACCCTAACCTCTAACCCTAACCCCTAACCCTAACCTCTAACCCCTAACCCCTAACCCCTAACCTAACCCTAACCTAACCCCTAACCCTAACCCTAACCCTTAACCTCTAACCCTAACCTCTAACCCCTAACCCTAACCCTAACCCTAACACGGAGCCACGCTAACTGCTAACGCTAACAGACAATAGAGTCTTCCCTACAGACAGAACAGCTGGGTCAGGCAGAGTTAGGCTAACCCTAAACCTAACCCCTAACCCTAACCCTAACCCTAACCCTAACCCTAACCTCTAACGCCTAACCCTAACCCTAACCCTAACCCCTAACCCTAACCTCTAACCCCTAACCCCTAACCCTAACCCAACCCTAACCTAAACCCTAACCCCTAACCCTAACCCTAACCCCAACCCCTAACCCTAACCCTAACCCTAACCCTTAACCCTAACCTCTAATCCCTAACCCTAACCTCTAACCTCTAACCCCTAACCCTAACCCCTAACCCTAACCCTAACCCCTAACCTCTAACCCTAACCTCTAACCTCTAACCCCTAACCCTAACCCTAACCCCTAACCCCTAACCCCTAACACTAACCCCTAACCCTAACCCCTAACCCTAACCCCTAACCCCTAACCCTAACCCTAACCCCTAACCCTAACCTAACCCCAACCCTAACCTTAACCCTAACCCCTAACCCCTAACCCTAACCCCTAACCCTAACCCTAACCCCTAACCCTAACCCCTAACCCTAACCGTAACCTCTAACCCCTAACCCTAACCCCAAACCCTAAACCTAACCCTAACTCTAACCCCTAACCCCCTAACCCCTAACCCCTAACCCCTAACCCCCTAACCCTAACCCTAACCCCTAACCCCCTAACCCTAACCTTGACCCTAACCCCAAACCCTAACCCTAACCCTAACCCAACTCTAACCCTAACCTAACCCTATCCCTAACCCTAACCTCTAACCCTAACCCTAACCTTAACCCTAACCCTAACCCTAACCCTAACTCTAACCCTAACCTAACCCTATCCCTAACCCTAACCTCTTACCCTAACCCTAACCTTAACCCTAACCCTAAC
>NC_090776.1:400000-410000 GCF_040054535.1 Antennarius striatus | reverse complement strand
AGTCATGTGACTGAGGCCGGAGCGGCCCCTTTAAGAAGGTAGTCATGTGACTGAGGCCGGAGTGGCCCCTTTAAGAAGGTAGTCATGTGACTGAGGCCGGCGCGACCCCTTTAAGAAGGTAGTCATGTGACTGAGGCCGGAGCCGCCCCTTTAAGAAGGTAGTCATGTGACTGAGGCCGGAGCCGCCCCTTTAAGAAGGTAGTCATGTGACTGAGGCCGGAGTGGCCAATTTAAGAAGGTAGTCATGTGACTGAGGCTGGCGCGACCCCTTTAAGAAGGTAGTCATGTGACTGAGGCCGGAGCGGCCCCTTTAAGAAGGTAGTCATGTGACTGAGGCAAGCATTAAGGTACCGACTGACCCACGGACCAATCAATAATCAATAATTGTGATCAGAAGGCCCATGCTGAGCAGACAGTTAGCGGATAGCGCTTCATGTTTGAGTGAACCGCTGCTCACCTTCATCTTCATCTTCATCTTCATCTTCATCGCTCTGCAGATTTGGGTCCACGCCTCCATCGCCACCGGCCCGTCCAGTTTCTGATCTGAAGTGAGGCCCTGGAGTCAGGAGGTGAATGGAAGCAGCTAGCCTGCTAGCCTGTTAGCTAGACAGCTAGCCAGTTAGCGTATTTTTTTGTTTGTTTGTTTGTTTACTTGTTTGTTAGTTAGTTAATTGGTTACTTAGTTACTTTTTGTTTGCTCTGACCCACACCATGCAGGATTCTGTTTTTCCTGTACTTCCTGGTTTTGGTGATGTCATCAGTGACGTCATTGGACTAAACCAAGTGGGGGGGTCTCTTCCTGATGAAGCGTTTAGTGTTTTAACGCACAATAAACCCATTTGTTGTGTTTCTATTATTATGTACTTGTCCGTAAAACAGTCCAGTGTGTGTGGTGAGTGTTAGCGTGACATTAGCATCATATGGGCGGCAGTGGCTCAGCAGTAGAGCGGACGTCTTGGAACCAGACAGCCCCAGCCATCGGCGGCTCGATTCCCACTCCAGCCAGACATCTTCGGAGTGTGAGCTGACAGTTGGAGGTGTCAGCTCACCTCCCAGCCACTGCCGAGGCGCCCTTGAGCAAGGCGCCGTCCCCCCCACAAGCTGCTCATTGGGGCGCACCCCCGAAGCTGCAACCCGTCCCTCCACCTCCCTGTACTCGTCATTAACTGCATGCCTACAGGCCCCTAGTGTGTGTTGTGTTCAGGGGCCTGTATACAATGTTTGTGTGTGTGTGCCGACTAACACATATGTATATATGCATGTACAAAAAACTGGAGAGGAAAACATAATTTCCCCATTGTGTGGACTATTAAAGGTGGATTATTATTATTATTATTATTATTATATGCTACATGTTATATAACCTGCGTGGGGGGAAGAGGCGGTTCTACGTCGTCCAACAAATAGTCTGCGAAGTTTAAATTTGATAGAATATTTTTCTCACATTTTCATGAAGATCGAATCAACTTCATCGATCCGCCACAGAGAAATGATTTGGTGATGTCATCAGTGACATCACTGGACTACATGAAGGGTGAAATAAAAACTTTCATTTTCCTTTTTCCCAATTCTTGACTAAAGACATGAAGAACCTTCACAGGACCTTCACAGGACCTTCAGAGAACCTTCATAGGACCTTCAGAGAACCTTCATAGGACCTTCAGAGAACCTTCATAGGACCTTCACAGAACCTTCATAGCACCTTCGTTAAGACCTTCATAGGACCTTCATAGGATCCACGCCACTCGGGTCTCTCCTGTGGTTAGTGAGGGAACACTGCCACCTGCTGGACGGAGCTGGAACAGACTTAAACACAGGAAGACGCTGTTTGGAGGCGGGGCCAGCTTTTATTGGGAGAAACAATCACGTGAACATCTGCTGGAGCCACTCCCTCACAACCACCCCCCCCCAACAGAACCCATGTTGTGCTGTTCTGCACCGGGGGGCTTCAGGGTCCCGGAGCCCCAGGGGGGTCCACGCCAGTCATATCCTCTCAATCGTCTTGGTCTGTGGGGCCACGCCCCCAGACGCTAGGCAGGAAGTCAGAGAGGTGAGGCGCGTCACACTTCCTGTGGGGGGGGGCTCAGCTGGTGCACCTCCTCAGGTTCTCCACGGTGCGCAGGAAGGAGCGCCACGCCCGGTCCTCCTCCAGGGCGGAGCCACCTTCCTCCTCCTCCTCGATGACGCCGCACTGCAAGCAGCGGAGGCGGGGCTCACGTTGCCCCGCCCTGCAGACGCAAGGCGTGGCCAGAGGCTGGGGGAACTCCTCCATCGCCAATGTCAGCAGATGGGCAGGGAGGGGGTCCACGCCGGTCGCCATGGTGATGAGCTGGAGAGGGTCCGAAGCCGTCTGTCGGGGCGGACGGAGATCCACGCGCCGCTGGGGGGGCCTCTGGGGTGCGGTGAGGTGAGGGGGGTTCTGAGGGTTCTGTAGGTTCTCTGGTGCCGTTGGTTGTGTGGATCTCCACCAGCTCCTCCTTATAAGCGGCTCTGCTGCCCACTCGTCTCCTCCTGTGCCCCCCCATCGGTGACGACACGTTTCCGATGCTTCCATACTGGAGCACCGGAATCATCTCCCAGAAACGGTTGGCATGGCAACGGGATGGGATGTTTGGAGAGGGAAGAGGCAGAATGTGGAGCAGCACAAGATGAAGGTCCTCAACATACAGACAGGTAGTCCTCAACATACAACATGTAGCTTAGCTTTAGAGTGGAGGAGGAGTTATCGTTGGTCAGAGTTGTCATCAGATGGTCTCGACTACCGCTAACTACACTAGCTCTGCTTTAGCATTATGATAAACAGTAAAGTATCTAAAGCCTGACGCTCTGAGTGTTAGCTGAATGCAAGTACGGGTGCTGCCCCCACGGGGGGTGTGGCAGAAAGGAGAACTGCAGGACAATAGTTGGATATGGTGGAGCACGTTTGTTCGTATCTATGAATGTATGTCAGATGTTTGTATGTTGAGGACCACCTGTACTGTGAGGAGGCGGTGGTGCAGAGAGCAGAACGCCCAGAAGGACTCAGACTGAAACCGATGACATGAGGACAAACGTCTGTTTATTGATGCTGACGTCCAACAGACGTGTCGCCATGACGACGATCCGCAAACTGGACGTGACAAAGGCAGGAAGCTGAAGCTGAAGCGCCGGAAGGAGTGAAACCAGAAGGAATAAATTAAAGGGAATGACGAGAAGTTAGACCAATCAGACGTTAGGGTGAGTCAGCAGAATGCACCAATCAGACGTTAGGGTGAGTCAGCAGAAACGTGACGGGAGCCGGACGCCAGAGGAACAGGAAACAGCTGATGTGAGGCGTAGAACCCACAACCTGACGGGTGACGTCTGGAGCTACAGAACGCCAGCGGCGCCTCCAGCGCTCTGATGACCCCGCCCACCTCAGCTGGACCTGTGGTCATGTGATGGCGACAGAGGGAGGCTCTGGTCTGGTGTTAGCGCTGCGTTGGTCGGATCGGAGGTGAACACAGAAGAGGCCCACAGCCAATCAGGTCGTCTCCTCCTGGTCGGTGGTGACGGCGTTTGGAGGAGTCGTGAGCGCCGCCCCCCCGCCGCTCTGCCCCGCCCCCCGTCTAGCCCTGCTTGTTCTTCTTCAGGTAGCGGGCGCGCTGCGACAGCACCATCCCCATCAGGTAGCTGTTGAGCAGCCGCGCCGGCAGCAGAACCGTGGTCACCCAGGCCTGTAGGGGGCGACAACGAGTCAGACAGTCAGACACACCCGTCTGTTGGACAGGAGGAAAAATGGGGCAGATAGCCCCCCCCCACCTACCATGAGGGCGTGGGGCAGGTAGCCACTGGTCTGCGTCTGCAGCCCCACCGTGCGCAGCTGCGCCGACACGTAGCGCTCTGGGCGGGGCTTATCCAGCGTCGGCCGGCGGACCTTACTCAGCTTGGTGGCCACGAAGAACGGCAGGACGCTCTGGGGGAGGAGACAGCGTCAGGTTGGCTCCGCCCCCGACGCATGGCGAACCCCCCCTGATGATTTACCTGGATGATCACACCTCTGCTCCGGTACTCAGCCTGGAGCCCCCGAGAGAAGAAGTCAACGAACGCCTGGGGGGAGAGCAGAGGATGATGGGTAACGGCCATGAGGAGCCTCAAACGTCAGAACGCCAAAGGGAGGAGCCTCAAACGTCAGGACGAGCCGTCCCCCCTGATCCTGATGCTCCGCCCACATACAAGCCCCCCCATCACCAGCAGACTAAGCCACGCCCCCAGCGGCCCCCCCTACCTTGGAGGCGGAGTAGACGGTCAGCAGGGGGACGGGGTACATCCCACTGGCAGACGAGATGTTCAGGATCACGCCCCTCCTCCTGGAGACACAGCCGGTCAGAGAGGAAGAGGAGGAGGAGGAAGAACAGGCGACACACACTCACCTCTCACACATCTGGGGCAACACCAGCCGCGTCATCTGGAACACAGGGGGGGTCACACACAGGAACAGGAAGTGGACTCAGAGTGGGCCGCCCCACGATTGGTGGAGGCCACACATTCATAAACGCTGTGTGTGTGTGTGTGTGTGTGTGTGTGTGTGTGTGTGTGTGTGTGTGTGTAGAGGGGGGGGGAGTTCTGAACATGTAAACATGTGAATTTGGTCTGTTTTCTCCCACCTCCCCTCTCCTAGTCCCTCCCCTCCTCTAGCCCCTCCCCCTTCATAGTCCCTCCCCTCCTCTAGCCACTCCCCTTTCCTAGTCCCTCCCCTCCTCTAGCCCCTCCCCTCTCCTCGTCCCTCCCCTCCTCTAGCCCCTCCCCTCACTCACCTGGCACACAGAGGTGATGTTGATGTTCACCATGGTGTCGATGAACTGGGGAGGAGCAGAGGGTTAGGTGTGAACGGGTATTTACAGGTGTGAACAGGTATTTACAGGTGTGAACGGGTGTTTACAGGTGTGAACGGATATTTACAGGTGCGAACGGGTGTTTACAGGTGTGAACGGGTATTTACAGGTGTGAACAGGTATTTACAGGTGTGAACGGGTATTTACAGGTGTGAACGGGTATTTACAGGTGTGAACGGGTATTTACAGGTGTAAACAGGTGTGAATGGGTATTTACAGGTGTGAACGGTCCCTGTCAGCTTTGTGCAGTTGATTTTTATTCATCTCTATTCTAACGTTGTGATTGGTCCTCTGCTCACCAGCAGGAGTCAGACTTGAACTTACGTTGTCCAGGTTGGGGAGTTCCAGGAAAAACTCGGGGTAGGAATAAGACGTGCCCACGTTGTTCACTGTGGAGACACAAGAGACGGTGAGAGAACATCAGCCTGCAGTTCCTCTTCCTGTCTGAGGGGGCAGCAGAGAGCTGGAGCAGCTGCTGACAGGAACCTTTAAAACAGTGGTCCCCAACCCCCGGGCCGGTACCGGTCCGGGGGTCATTTAGTACCGGGCCGCACAGAAAGAAAAAATTATTTAAATGGCTGTTGTTTTATTTATTTCAGATTCTAAGATATGTTTTATTTTGAAAAGTGACGTCTGTGCTGAATGACACACAGACGAATGCGTGCGCCTGTGCCTCTTGACAGGTCTGGGTCACATGACAGGTTACCAGTCGTTACCCCTAAATGACGCGCCCACAACCGCTCCAGTGTTCTGGATTAAAGTCAAGGCAGATTATCCTGAGACCGCCCTAAAAGTGTCTTAATCCCTGCTTCCATTTCCACCTCCTGTCTCTGTGAAGTGGGATTTTCTGCAGAGACTAAAGAAAACCAACGTCTGAACACTCTTCAGGTGTCATTGTCTCTGTTACCCCGAGATCAGAGGTCCACAAGCACTAATTCTCTTCTCCTCCTCCTTTGGGCTTTTCCCTTCAGGGTCTCCACAGCCAATCAGTGTCCTCCATCTAACCCTGTCTTCTCATCCTCTTCTCTCACACCAACTACCTTCATGTCCTCTTTCACTACATCCATAAACCTCCTCTTTGGTCTTCCTCTAGGCCTCCTGCCTGGCAGTTCAGAACTCAGCATCCTTCTACCAATATATTCACTATCTCTCCTCTGGACATGTCCAAACCATCTCAGTCTGGCCTCTCTGACTTTATCTCCACCTCTCTAGCTTCTCCTCCACCTCCTCATACATGTCCTGCACCGCTCTAACATACTTCTCTGCCACTCCAGACTTCCTCATACAATACCACAGTTCCTCTCTGGACACCCTGTCATCAGCTTTCTCCAGATCTACAAAAACACAATGCAGCTCCCTCTGGCCTTCTCTGTACTTCTCTATCAACATCCTCAAAGCAAATACTGCATCTGTAGTACTCTGTTTTGGCATGAAACCATACTGCTGCTCACAAATGTTCACTTCTGCCCTCAGTCTAGCTTCCACTACTCTCTCCCATAACTTCATTGTATGGCTCATCAGCTTTATTCCTCTGTAGTTGCCACAACTCTGCACATCTCCCTTGTTCTTAAAAATGGGCACCAGCACACTTCTCCTCCATTCCTCAGGCATCTTCTCACTATCTAAGATCCTGTTGAACAACCCAGTCAGAAACTCTACTCCACCTCTCCTAGACACTTCCATACCTCTACAGGTATATCATCAGGACCGACTGCCTTTCCACTCTTCATCCTCTTCAATGCCCTCCTCACTTCATCCTGACTAATCTTTGCTACATCCTGGTCCACAACAGTCACCTCTTCTAGTCTTTGTTCTCTCTCATTTTCCACGTTCATCAACTCTTCAAAGTACTCTTTCCATCTTCCCATCACACTACTGGCACCTGTCAATAGACTTCCATCCCTATCCTTAATCACCCTAACCTGCTGCACGTCCTTCCCATCTCTATCTCTCTGTCTTGCCAACCGGTATAGATCAGTCTCTCCCTCCTTACTGTCCAACCTAGCATACAAGTCATCATAAGCTTCTTGTTTGGCCTTTGCTACCTCTACCTTCACCTTACGCTGCATCTCCCTGTACTCCTGTCTACTCTCCTCGGTCCTCTCAGTGTCCCACTTCTTCTTAGCTAACGTCTTTCTCTGTATACACTCCTGTACCTCCTCATTCCACCACCAAGTCTCCTTATCTACTTTCCTTCCAGATGACACACCAAGTACTCTCCTACCTGTCTCCCTGATCACATTAGCTGTAGTTGTCCAGTCATCTGGAAGCACCTCCTGACCACCCAGAGCCTGTCTGAACTCCTTCCTAAAAGTCATGCAACACTCTTCCTTTTTCAGCTTCCACCATTTCGTCTTCTGCTCTGCCTTTGTCCTCTTCATCTTCCTCACCACCAGAGTCATCCTACACACCACCATCCTATGCTGTTTGGCTACACTCTCACCTACCACTACTTTACAGTCACTGATCTCCTTCAGGTTACACCGTCTACACCAGATGTAGTCTACCTGTGTGCTCCTACCTCCACTCTTATAGGTCACTCTATGTTCCTGCCTCTTCTGGAAGAAAGTATTCACCACAGCCATTTCCATCCTTTTTGCAAAGTCAACTACCATCTGTCCTTCTGCGTTCCTCTCCTGGATACCAAACCTGCCCATCACCACCTCATCACCTCTGTTTCCTGCACCAACATGTCCATTGAAGTCTGCACCAATGACAACTCTCTCACTTCTAGGTATGCTCTGCATCACTTCATCAAGGTCCGACCACTAATTCATTATTGTAATTATTGATTAACTTGTTCACCCTTTCATTGATAATGATCAATATTTCTCCTACGTTGAATGAACTGATAGTCAGTCACTATATCCAAAATAAACCTCATCAGTGTCGTCACTTCAATCCAGTTTTTAATATAATTATTTCTTATAATTATTTTGTTCACAGAGATATTGATTATCAATTTATGAAAAAAATGTTGTTTATTGTCTGTTAATGTCTGCATTCTACATTAAACCACTGATTTATTGTTAGACGACAGCTGTCCTGAGGTCATCAACGGTTGTCCAGCAGATGAAGACGGTCCGTGGAGATAAAGAGGCTGGGGACCGCTGGTGTAGGACACGTGAAAAACATTCACTCCTGTCCATCGTACCTAATGTCTCCTGATCGATACGATCCATCACCTCCTGATCAATGGGTAACAGCAGCTTAGCGTCTTACCCAGAATGCCGATCTCCAGCCCTGCCAGCCCGTCTCTGATCTTCTGGTAGATGTCCACACAGCTGAAGTCAGCAGAGATGGTCCTGGTGTCCACCCCACACCTGGAGGCTGAGGGGGAGGAGGAGGTGAGGATGAGCAGCCCCACACACACACACACACACACACACAGACACACACAGACACACACACACACACACAGACACAGACACACAGACACACACACACACACACACACAGACACACACAGACACACACAGACACACACACACACACACAGACACAGACACACAGACACACACACACACACAGACACAGACACACACACACACACACACACACAGACACACACACACACACAGACACACACACACACACACACACACAGACACACACACACACACAGACACACACACACACACACAGACACACACACACACACAGACACACACACACACACACACACACACACACACACACAGACACACACACACACACAGACACACACACACACACACAGACACACACAGACACACACACACACACACACACACACACACACAGACACACACACACACACACACACACACACACCCAGTGCTGAGGCCACGTCCTCCAGCTTCTCCTGGGAGCGGCTGATCAACACCATGTTGAATCCTCTGCGGGCGAGCTGCAGGACAGGAAACAAGTCACAGAGGTCACCAGAGGTCACCAGAGGACAGAGAGGTCACCAGAGGACAGAGAGGTCACACAGAGGTCATCTCCATGCTCCTCAGGTTCCTACCTCCTCTGCGTAGGCTTTTCCAATCCCGTCAGTGGCTCCGGTCACAACTGGAGAGAGAAGGTCAGAGGTCAGAGGTCAGAGTGGACGCCCTGTTAGAGGCAGGTGGGTGTGGGAGGAGCCTCTGGGGGGGGTTCAGATGAACAACAGGGGGGCCACACATCTGAAGGTCAGCTGAAGGACACAAAACCACACCACTTCAGATGAACCTACGACTGGAGGGGGGGCCTCTGGCTGGAAGGGGAGGGGCCTCCGGCAGGAGGGGGGGGTCTGAGAGGACTGTCATTCCATCTGTGCTGTGTGTCGTGTGTAGACGGTTCACGTGATAATAAAGCTGACCCTGACGTTGGGGGGGGGGGCAGACACCTCACAGACACCCGTGTCCACCTGGAAATAAATGGGTGTGATTCTCTTCCTCACATTCCCACCGCTGTGCCCCCCCCTAGACTGCACCAAACAAACGGGGGGGTGAAAGAGGAGAGAACGACAAACACCAACGTGGGGGATCCTGGGGGGGGCAACTAAAAATAGGAGGAGAGGAAATGGGTCGACCTATTTTTAGATGTTCAGGAATGAAACGATCAGAAGCTCCTGGGGGAGGGGGGGCTGCAGCGGGGGGGGGGGCAGTACTGCACGGCTTGTTGCCACGACAACACTGAACACAGACACACAGGAAGGGGGGAAACGCTGTGTGAAGGTGGAGGAGCGTTCCTCCGCTGCGTTTGACCCCTGACCTCGCTCCTCAGGCGTCGCCGCGTGAACCTTGAACGTGGGCCGGCCCACCAGCAAGCCACGCCCCCATCAGTGGCTCAGAGGCTCCGGGGCAGGTGGGCAGCAGTCTGCCCCGCCCCATCACCCCACTGATAATCCAGATTCCACTGACAGATGACCACGCCCCGCAGGGGAGGAGCAATAGTGATGTGGGAGGAGGCAGTACGGCGTGAAGCCCTGCACGACCAATCACGTTATGGAGGCGTGGCTTAAGTGGTTCAGATTAGATAGGATTTAAACCAAACGTTATCGGACGCTCCTCCGGTGCTAATAAAGTTTTTTGAATTGAAAACAATCAGACGTGAAGTCAGTGAGTTCGGCTGGGATTGGCTCCAGCAGAACACGTGACCCGTGGATGCGGTTTAGCGGCGAAATG
>NC_090776.1:352500-392500 GCF_040054535.1 Antennarius striatus | reverse complement strand
AACCCGGTTTTTATTAGTTCATGAGGGAGCGCGCACACAAATGTTTACCCCCCCTAAAGAACAGATGGAGGAACAACCCCCCATCCCGGGGGCTGCGTCAGTCCCTCGTGACGTCAGGTAGAGAATCCCCCCCCCTGAAGGTGGAGGCAGGAGGGGGGGTTAAAATACCCCCCGCCTCCATCAAACGGGAACCGGTAACTGTCAGAACCTCTGGAGGTCGGTGTCACCGCCCCCCCCCCCCGGTGGACCGGCACCGGTCCTGTGTGTGACGTAGGGGGGCGGGGGGGCTCGTCCGACTCCCGCGCGCGGCAGAATGCTGGCGCGTAGTAACGGAGAGTCGCGCGGCGGAGCTGGGGCTATTTTTAGCTCCGCGGACTCGCGGGGGGGGGACCCGGTCCGGGATCACGTGACCTCCGGTCTGGTTCGGAGCTAAACCCGGACCTGCGTGTGTGAGATCATCACAGACCACGTGACCCCGCACGTCACGAGCACCCAGAATGTAAACAAACACAACAGGAAGTTGTTGTGGTTTAAAACCCGAAGGATGTTTGTTTGTTTGTTTGTTTGTTTACCCTCAGGTTTTGTCGTTTGTTCTGTAGTTTGACCCTGACCTTTGACCCCCCTCCTCCTCACTGTTGCTGTGGAACTATCCACGGCACCAAAGCAGACCCCCCCAAGGCCAGTAGGTTCTAGTTCCTGAATCACACACACACACACACACACACACACACACACACACACACAGACACACACACAGACACACACACACACACACACAGACACACACACACACACAGACACACACACACACACACACAGACACACACACACACACAGACACACACACACACACACACACACACACAGACACACACACACACACACACACAGACACACACACACCCCCACACAGACACACACACCCCCACACACACACACACACCCCCACACCCCCACACACACACCCCCACACACACCCCCCCCCCACACACACACACACACACAAGCTGATTACATAACGTGGCTCCTGACCAATCCCAGCAGGCTTTGCTGCACAGGAGCTATTTATACCCCAACCCAAGACGGGTGGGTCAAATATACCCCCCAGTCAATTATTGAGAAGCATTCCAAAACAGAGTGTGTGTGTGTGTGTGTGTGTTGGGGGGGGGGGGGGGTAAAACGGGGGTCGGGAGTATTTTTAGGGTCCTTTTTCCTTCAAGCTCTAAAAATAACTGATAACTGGTGCAGCTTCAGCAGGAAACAGAGCAGCTCCAACAGGAAACAGAGCAGCTTCAACAGGAAACAGAGCAGCTCCAACAGGAAACAGAGCAGCTTCAACAGGAAACAGAGCAGCTCCAACAGGAAACAGAGCAGCTCCAACAGGAAACAGAGCAGCTTCAACAGGAAACAGAGCAGCTCCAACAGGAAACAGAGCAGCTCCAACAGGAAACAGAGCAGCTCCAACAGGAAACAGAGCAGCTTCAGTGGGAGGAGACTTGAACTAGCTCTACCTGTGTGTAACTTGAGGACAGCAGTGACCGACCAATCAGAGCAGACGCGGTTTATCAGCTGTCACGTAATGAAGACTCTAGAAGACAATCTGGTGGGATTTAAAGGTGGCCGGCCCCCCCATGAGGCTGACGGGGACACCCCCCCCAGGTGGACAGACTCAATGCAGAGACGTGATTGGATGAATCCACTGTCTTTAATGCTGTACACACACATTCACTGCCACGCCTCCTGAACACAGTCAACAAATCAGAGCGATGAAGGGGCGATGAAGAGGAGGGGCGATGAAGATGAGTGGAGGGGTGATGAAGAGGAGCGGAGGGGCGATGAAGAGGAGGGGCGATGAAGATGAGCGGAGGGGTGATGAAGAGGGGCAGAGGGGCGATGAAGAGGAGCGGAGGGGTGATGAAGAGGAGCGGAGATGAAGAGGAGCGGAGGGGCGATGAAGAGGAGGGGCGATGAAGAGGAGCGGAGGGGCGATGAAGAGGAGCGGAGGGGCGATGAAGAGGAGCGGAGGGGCGATGAAGAGGAGGGGCAATGAAGATGAGCGGAGGGGTGATGAAGAGGAGCGGAGGGGCGATGAAGAGGAGGGGCGATGAAGATGAGCGGAGGGGTGATGAAGAGGAGCGGAGATGAAGAGGAGCGGAGGGGCGATGAAGACGAGCGGAGGGGTGATGAAGAGGAGCGGAGATGAAGAGGAGCGGAGGGGCGATGAAGACGAGCGGAGGGGTGATGAAGAGGAGCGGAGATGAAGAGGAGCGGAGGGGCGATGAAGAGGAGCGGAGGGGCGATGAAGACGAGCGGAGGGGTGATGAAGACGAGCGGAGATGAAGAGGAGCGGAGGGGCGATGAAGACGAGCGGAGGGGCGATGAAGAGGAGCTGAGGGCCGATGAAGAGGAGCGGAGATGAAGAGGAGCGGAGGGGCGGGTGCTGACTCCTGTCCCATTAATTACGTCCACACACCCACTTCACTTGATTCAGTTGGGTCACATTAAACGCAGCGCCCCCTGTAGGCCACGCCTCCTCATTAACTATGTAAAGAGGCGTCCAATCAGGAGGCCAGGGGGGCGTCGGTCAGATCAGACCAAAAGCATGTTTCAGGTCATTCTGCTCTCCAGGTGGGGGTCCAGGTCCCTGAGCCGGGTCTGGGGGTCGGGGGTCAGGGCTGGCGCCGGTCCCTCTTGGTCAGCAGGTAGCACTGGATGGTCCTCAGGCGGTCCTTGGCGGGGGCGAACTCGGGCTGCAGCTTCAGTGTGGACTCGTACCACAGCAGGGCCTTCTCAAACTCCTCCTGCACACACCACAGGTCACCATGACAACACGGCCAGGGAGGCGGAGCTACCCGCAGAGAAAGAACCAGCGTTACCATGGTGATGTAGACGTTGGCCAGGGTGAAGTGGTTCACCACGAAGTGGGGGGCGATCTCCACCGCCATGCGGGCGACGGTCAGGGCGTCGTCCCACAGCCGGGCGTTCTGGAAGATGTTGGCCAGGCTGATGAGGGGCACGTCCTGTTCAGAGGAGACACAGGGTTACCCCCCCCCGTCCTGCAGGGGCACGGGGCAAGGGGGGGCCACTTGCCTTCATGTGATGGGGGGCATGGTTCAGGGCCTGGCGCAGGCAGTCGATGGCTCTCTTGCCTTGACCTTTGACCCTCCAGTACAGAGCAGCCATGCTGGACAACACCCACGACGTCTGGTTCTGATGGGGGGGGCAGACGGGGAATCAACTGGTTAGTCTTTAAAGAGATAGACACCTCAGGAAACGTCGTCGGGACAACTGACAGCAACACTGGAATATGTTCACCACTGACAGGGGTTCGTGTCAGAACATCAGGTGCTATCTAGAGTGAACTCAAAGTGAACACATAGTGAACACACAGTGAACACACAGTGAACACACAATGAACACACAGTGAACACACAGTGAACGCACCGTGAACACACAGTGAACACAAGGTGAACACATGGTGAACGCACAGTGAACCCAAGGTGAACGCACAGTGAATGCACAGTGAACACATAGTGAACAAATAGCGAAAACATAGTGAACGCACAGTGAATGCACAGTGAACCCAAGGTGAACACACAGTGAACCCGAGGTGAACACACAGTGAAAACATAGTGAATGCACAGTGAACACACAGTGAACACACAGTGAACACACAGTGAACACACAGTGAAAACATAGTGAACGCACAGTGAATGCACAGTGAACGCACAGTGAACACACAGTGAAAACATAGTGAAAGCATAGTGAATCCATAATGAACACACAGTGAACACTCAGTGAACACACAGTGAACGCACAATGAACGCACCGTGAACGCACAGTGAACACACAGTGAACGCACCGTGAACACACCGTGAACACAGAGTGAACACAAAGTGAACACACAGTGAACATACTGTGAACGCACCGTGAACACACAGTGAACACACAGTGAACACACACTGAACACACATTGAACACACAGTGAACAGAGTGAACACAGAGTGAACACACAGTGAACACATAGTGAAAACATAGTGAACGCACAGTGAACGCATAGCGAAAAAATGGTGAAAACATAGTGAACGCACAGTGAATGCACAGTGAACGCACAGTGAACCCAAGGTGAACACACAGTGAACACACAGTGAACACATAGTGAACGCACAGTGAACGCACAGTCATACACAGTGAACACATAGTGAAAACATAGTGAACGCACAGTGAACGCACAGTGAACGCATAGTGAAAGCATAGTGAATCCACAGTGAACACACAGTGAACACACAGTGAACGAACACAGAGTGAACGCACCGTGAACGCACCGTGAACACACAGTGAACGCACAGTGAACACACAGTGAACACACAGTGAACACACAGTGAACACACAGTGAACACAGAGTGAACACACAGTGAACACACAGTGAACACAGTGAACAGAGTGAACACACAGTGAACACACAGTGAACGCACAGTGAACGCACAGTGAACGTATAGTGAACGCACAGTGAACGCATAGTGAACACACAGTGAACGCATAGTGAACGCACCGTGAACACACCGTGAACAGAGTGAACACGCAGTGAACGCACCGTGAACGCACCGTGAACACACAGTGAACACACAGTGAACACACAGTGAACACATAGTGAAAAAATAGTGAAAACATAGTGAACGCACAGTGAATTCACAGTGAACGCACAGTGAACCCAAGGTGAACACACAGTGAAAACACAGTGAACACATAGTGAAAACATAGTGAACGCACAGTGAACGCACAGTGAACACACAGTGAACACACAGTGAACACATAGTGAACACATAGTGAACGCACAGTCACACAGTGCACACATAGTGAAAACATAGTGAACGCACAGTGAACGCACAGTGAACGCATAGTGAAAGCATAGTGAATCCACAGTGAACACACAGTGAACACACAGAGTGAACACACAGTGAACGCACCGTGTACGCACCCTGAACACACAGTGAACGCACCATGAACGCACCGTGAACACAGAGTGAACACACAGTGAACACAGAGTGAACACACAGTGAACACAGAGTGAACACAGTGAACACACAGTGAACGCACAGTGAACGCACAGTGAAAGCATAGTGAACGCACAGTGAACGCATAGTGAAAGCATAGTGAATCCATAGTGAACACACAGTGAACACACAGTGAACACACAGTGAACACACAGTGAACGCACAATGAACGCACCGTGAACGCACAGTGAACACACAGTGAACGCACCGTGAACGCACCGTGAACACAGAGTGAACACAGAGTGAACACACAGTGAACATACCGTGAACGCACAGTGAACACACAGTGAACGCACCGTGAACACACCGTGAACACAGAGTGAACACAGAGTGAACACACAGTGAACATACCGTGAACGCACTGTGAACACAGAATGAAAACACAGTGAACACACAGTGAACACAGAGTGAACACACAGTGAACACAGTGAACAGAGTGAACACAGAGTGAACACACAGTGAACGCACAGTGAACGCATAGTGAACGCACAGTGAACACATAGTGAAAACATGGTGAAAACATAGTGAACGCACAGTGAACGCATAGTGAAAGTATAGTGAATCCATAATGAACACACAGTGAATGCCCAGTGAACACACAGTGAACGCATAGTGAACACACAGTGAACGCATAGTGAACGCACCGTGAACACACCGTGAACAGAGTGAACAGAGTGAACACGCAGTGAACGCACCGTGAACGCACCGTGAACACACAGTGAACACACAGTGAACACACAGTGAACACATAGTGAAAAAATAGTGAAAACATAGTGAACGCACAGTGAATTCACAGTGAACGCACAGTGAACCCAAGGTGAACACACAGTGAAAACACAGTGAACACATAGTGAAAACATAGTGAACGCACAGTGAACGCACAGTGAACACACAGTGAACACACAGTGAACACATAGTGAACACATAGTGAACGCACAGTCACACAGTGAACACATAGTGAAAACATAGTGAACGCACAGTGAACGCACAGTGAACGCATAGTGAAAGCATAGTGAATCCACAGTGAACACACAGTGAACACACAGAGTGAACACACAGTGAACGCACCGTGTACGCACCCTGAACACACAGTGAACGCACCATGAACGCACCGTGAACACAGAGTGAACACACAGTGAACACAGAGTGAACACAAAGTGAACACCGAGTGAACACACAGTGAACACACAGTGAACGCACAGTGAACGCACAGTGAAAGCATAGTGAACGCACAGTGAACGCATAGTGAAAGCATAGTGAATCCATAGTGAACACACAGTGAACACACAGTGAACGCACAATGAACGCACAATGAACGCACCGTGAACGCACAGTGAACACACAGTGAACGCACCGTGAACACACCGTGAACACAGAGTGAACACAGAGTGAACACACAGTGAACGCACAGTGAAAGCATAGTGAACGCACAGTGAACGCATAGTGAAAGCATAGTGAATCCATAGTGAACACACAGTGAACACACAGTGAACGCACAGTGAATTCACAGTGAACGCACAGTGAACCCAAGGTGAACACACAGTGAAAACACAGTGAACACATAGTGAAAACATAGTGAACGCACAGTGAACGCACAGTGAACACACAGTGAACACATAGTGAACACATAGTGAACGCACAGTCACACAGTGAACACATAGTGAAAACATAGTGAACGCACAGTGAACGCACAGTGAACGCATAGTGAAAGCATAGTGAATCCACAGTGAACACACAGTGAACACACAGAGTGAACACACAGTGAACGCACCGTGTACGCACCCTGAACACACAGTGAACGCACCATGAACGCACCGTGAACACAGAGTGAACACACAGTGAACACAGAGTGAACACAAAGTGAACACCGAGTGAACACACAGTGAACACACAGTGAACACAGAGTGAACACACAGTGAACACACAGTGAACGCACAGTGAACGCACAGTGAACGCACAGTGAAAGCATAGTGAACGCACAGTGAACGCATAGTGAAAGCATAGTGAATCCATAGTGAACACACAGTGAACACACAGTGAACGCACAATGAACGCACAATGAACGCACCGTGAACGCACAGTGAACACACAGTGAACGCACCGTGAACACACCGTGAACACAGAGTGAACACAGAGTGAACACACAGTGAACATACCGTGAACGCACAGTGAACACACAGTGAACGCACCGTGAACACACCGTGAACACAGAGTGAACACAGAGTGAACACACAGTGAACATACCGTGAACGCACTGTGAACACAGAGTGAAAACACAGTGAACACACAGTGAACACAGAGTGAACACACAGTGAACACAGTGAACAGAGTGAACACAGAGTGAACACACAGTGAACGCACAGTGAACGCATAGTGAACGCACAGTGAACGCACAGTGAACACATAGTGAAAACATGGTGAAAACATAGTGAACGCACAGTGAACGCATAGTGAAAGTATAGTGAATCCATAATGAACACACAGTGAATGCCCAGTGAACACACAGTGAACACACAGTGAACACACAGTGAACGCACAGTGAACACAGAGTGAACACACAGTGAACACAGAGTGAACACAGAGTGAACACACAATGAACACACAGTGAAGAGAGTTAACACAGAGTGAACACAGAGTGAACGCACAGTGAACGCATAGTGAACGCACAGTGAACGCACAGTGAACCCAAGGTGAATGCACAGTGAACCCAAGGTGAATGCACAGTGAACGCACGGTGAACACACAGTGAACACATAGTGAACAAATAGCGAAAACATAGTGAACACACAGTGAATGCACAGTGAACCCAAGGTGAACACACAGTGAAAACACAGTGAACTCATAGTGAAAACATAGTGAACGCAGAGTGAATGCACAGTGAACACACAGTGAACACACAGTGAACACACAGTGAACGCACCGTGAACACAGAGTGAAAACACAGTGAACACACAGTGAACAGAGTGAACACAGAGTGAACACACTGAACACACAGTGAACGCACAGTGAACACATAGTGAAAACATGGTGAAAACATAGTGAACGCACAGTGAACGCATAGTGAAAGTATAGTGAATCCATAATGAACACACAGTGAATGCCCAGTGAACACACAGTGAACACAGAGTGAACGCACAGTGAACACAGAGTGAACACACAGTGAACACACAGTGAACAGAGTGAACACAGAGTGAACGCACAGTGAACGCATAGTGAACGCATAGTGAACGCACAGTGAACGCACAGTGAACCCAAGGTGAATGCACAGTGAACGCACGGTGAACACACAGTGAACACATAGTGAACAAATAGCGAAATCATAGTGAACACAGTGAACGCACAGTGAACCCAAGGTGAACACAGTGAACACACAGTGAACACATAGTGAAAGCATAGTGAATCCACAGTGAACACACAGTGAACACACAGTGAACACACAGAGTGAACACACAGTGAACGCACCGTGAACGCACCGTGAACACAGAGTGAACACACAGTGAACAGAGTGAACACAGAGTGAACACAGAGTGAACACAGAGTGAACACAGTGAACGCACAGTGAACGCACAGTGAACGTACAGTGAACGCGCAGTGAACGCATAGTGAAAGCATAGTAAATCCATAATGAACACACAGTGAACACACAGTGAACGCACAGTGAACGCACCGTGAACACACCGTGAACACACAGTGAACGCACAGTGAACGCACAGTGAACGCACAGTGAACGCACCGTGAACACACTGTGAACAGAGTGAACAGAGTGAACACACAGTGAACACACAGTGAACGCACCGTGAACGCACCGTGAACACACAGTGAACACACAGCGAACACACAGTGAACACATAGTGAAAAAATAATGAAAACATAGTGAACGCACAGTGAATTCACAGTGAACGCACAGTGAACCCAAGGTGAACACACAGTGAAAACACAGTGAACACATAGTGAAAACATAGTGAACGCACAGTGAACACACAGTGAACACATAGTGAACGCATAGTGAACGCACAGTTACACACAGTGAACACATAGTGAAAACATAGTGAACGCACAGTGAACGCACAGTTAACGCATAGTGAAAGCATAGTGAATCCACAGTGAACACACAGTGAACACAGTGAACACACAGAGTGAACACACAGTGAACGCACCGTGAACGCACCGTGAACACACAGTGAACGCACCGTGAACGCACCGTGAACACAGAGTGAACACACAGTGAACACAGAGTGAACACAGAGTGAACACAGAGTGAACACACAGTGAACGCACAGTGAACGCACAGTGAAAGCATAGTGAACGCACAGTGAAAGCATAGTGAAAGCATAGTGAATCCATAGTGAACACACAGTGAACGCACAGTGAACGCACCGTGAACACACAGTGAACACATAGTGAAAACATAGTGAACGCACAGTGAACGCACAGTGAACGCATCGTGAACACACAGTGAACGCACAATGAACACACAGTGAACACACAGTGAACACACAGTGAACGCACCGTGAACACAGAGTGAAAACACAGTGAACACACAGTGAACAGAGTGAACACACAGTGAACAGAGTGAACACAGAGTGAACACAGAGTGAACACACAGTGAACGCACAGTGAACGCACAGTGAACGCATAGTGAACGCACAGTGAACGCACAGTGAACACATAGTGAAAACATGGTGAAAACATAGTGAACGCACAGTGAACGCATAGTGAAAGTATAGTGAATCCATAATGAACACACAGTGAATGCCCAGTGAACACACAGTGAACACACAGTGAACACACAGTGAACGCACAGTGAACACAGAGTGAACACACAGTGAACACAGAGTGAACACACAGTGAACACACAGTGAACACACAGTGAAGAGAGTAAACAGAGTGAACGCACAGTGAACGCATAGTGAACGCACAGTGAACGCACAGTGAACCCAAGGTGAATGCACAGTGAACGCACGGTGAACACACAGTGAACACATAGTGAACAAATAGCGAAAACATAGTGAACACACAGTGAATGCACAGTGAACCCAAGGTGAACACACAGTGAAAACACAGTGAACACATAGTGAAAACATAGTGAACGCACAGTGAACGCACAGTGAACACACAGTGAACACACAGTGAACAGAGTGAACACAGAGTGAACACAGAGTGAACACACAGTGAACACACAGTGAACGCACAGTGAACGCACAGTGAACGCACAGTGAAAGCATAGTGAACGCACAGTGAACGCATAGTGAAAGCATAGTGAATCCATAGTGAACACACAGTGAACACACAGTGAACACACAGTGAACGCACAATGAACGCACCGTGAACGCACAGTGAACACACAGTGAACGCACCGTGAACGCACCGTGAACACAGAGTGAACACAGAGTGAACACACAGTGAACATACCGTGAACGCACAGTGAACACACAGTGAACGCACCGTGAACACACCGTGAACACAGAGTGAACACAGAGTGAACACACAGTGAACATACCGTGAACGCACTGTGAACACAGAATGAAAACACAGTGAACACACAGTGAACACAGAGTGAACACACAGTGAACACAGTGAACAGAGTGAACACAGAGTGAACACACAGTGAACGCACAGTGAACGCATAGTGAACGCACAGTGAACACATAGTGAAAACATGGTGAAAACATAGTGAACGCACAGTGAACGCATAGTGAAAGTATAGTGAATCCATAATGAACACACAGTGAATGCCCAGTGAACACACAGTGAACGCATAGTGAACACACAGTGAACGCATAGTGAACGCACCGTGAACACACCGTGAACAGAGTGAACAGAGTGAACACGCAGTGAACGCACCGTGAACGCACCGTGAACACACAGTGAACACACAGTGAACACACAGTGAACACATAGTGAAAAAATAGTGAAAACATAGTGAACGCACAGTGAATTCACAGTGAACGCACAGTGAACCCAAGGTGAACACACAGTGAAAACACAGTGAACACATAGTGAAAACATAGTGAACGCACAGTGAACGCACAGTGAACACACAGTGAACACACAGTGAACACATAGTGAACACATAGTGAACGCACAGTCACACAGTGAACACATAGTGAAAACATAGTGAACGCACAGTGAACGCACAGTGAACGCATAGTGAAAGCATAGTGAATCCACAGTGAACACACAGTGAACACACAGAGTGAACACACAGTGAACGCACCGTGTACGCACCCTGAACACACAGTGAACGCACCATGAACGCACCGTGAACACAGAGTGAACACACAGTGAACACAGAGTGAACACAAAGTGAACACCGAGTGAACACACAGTGAACACACAGTGAACACAGAGTGAACACACAGTGAACACACAGTGAACGCACAGTGAACGCACAGTGAACGCACAGTGAAAGCATAGTGAACGCACAGTGAACGCATAGTGAAAGCATAGTGAATCCATAGTGAACACACAGTGAACACACAGTGAACGCACAATGAACGCACAATGAACGCACCGTGAACGCACAGTGAACACACAGTGAACGCACCGTGAACACACCGTGAACACAGAGTGAACACAGAGTGAACACACAGTGAACATACCGTGAACGCACAGTGAACACACAGTGAACGCACCGTGAACACACCGTGAACACAGAGTGAACACAGAGTGAACACACAGTGAACATACCGTGAACGCACTGTGAACACAGAGTGAAAACACAGTGAACACACAGTGAACACAGAGTGAACACACAGTGAACACAGTGAACAGAGTGAACACAGAGTGAACACACAGTGAACGCACAGTGAACGCATAGTGAACGCACAGTGAACGCACAGTGAACACATAGTGAAAACATGGTGAAAACATAGTGAACGCACAGTGAACGCATAGTGAAAGTATAGTGAATCCATAATGAACACACAGTGAATGCCCAGTGAACACACAGTGAACACACAGTGAACACACAGTGAACGCACAGTGAACACAGAGTGAACACACAGTGAACACAGAGTGAACACAGAGTGAACACACAATGAACACACAGTGAAGAGAGTTAACACAGAGTGAACACAGAGTGAACGCACAGTGAACGCATAGTGAACGCACAGTGAACGCACAGTGAACCCAAGGTGAATGCACAGTGAACCCAAGGTGAATGCACAGTGAACGCACGGTGAACACACAGTGAACACATAGTGAACAAATAGCGAAAACATAGTGAACACACAGTGAATGCACAGTGAACCCAAGGTGAACACACAGTGAAAACACAGTGAACTCATAGTGAAAACATAGTGAACGCAGAGTGAATGCACAGTGAACACACAGTGAACACACAGTGAACACACAGTGAACGCACAGTGAACACATAGTGAACACATAGTGAACGCACAGTCACACAGTGAACACATAGTGAAAACATAGTGAACGCACAGTGAACGCACAGTGAACGCATAGTGAAAGCATAGTGAATCCACAGTGAACACACAGTGAACACACAGAGTGAACACACAGTGAACGCACCGTGTACGCACCCTGAACACACAGTGAACGCACCATGAACGCACCGTGAACACAGAGTGAACACACAGTGAACACAGAGTGAACACACAGTGAACACAGAGTGAACACAGTGAACACACAGTGAACGCACAGTGAACGCACAGTGAAAGCATAGTGAACGCACAGTGAACGCATAGTGAAAGCATAGTGAATCCATAGTGAACACACAGTGAACACACAGTGAACACACAGTGAACACACAGTGAACGCACAATGAACGCACCGTGAACGCACAGTGAACACACAGTGAACGCACCGTGAACGCACCGTGAACACAGAGTGAACACAGAGTGAACACACAGTGAACATACCGTGAACGCACAGTGAACACACAGTGAACGCACCGTGAACACACCGTGAACACAGAGTGAACACAGAGTGAACACACAGTGAACATACCGTGAACGCACTGTGAACACAGAATGAAAACACAGTGAACACACAGTGAACACAGAGTGAACACACAGTGAACACAGTGAACAGAGTGAACACAGAGTGAACACACAGTGAACGCACAGTGAACGCATAGTGAACGCACAGTGAACACATAGTGAAAACATGGTGAAAACATAGTGAACGCACAGTGAACGCATAGTGAAAGTATAGTGAATCCATAATGAACACACAGTGAATGCCCAGTGAACACACAGTGAACGCATAGTGAACACACAGTGAACGCATAGTGAACGCACCGTGAACACACCGTGAACAGAGTGAACAGAGTGAACACGCAGTGAACGCACCGTGAACGCACCGTGAACACACAGTGAACACACAGTGAACACACAGTGAACACACAGTGAAAAAATAGTGAAAACATAGTGAACGCACAGTGAATTCACAGTGAACGCACAGTGAACCCAAGGTGAACACACAGTGAAAACACAGTGAACACATAGTGAAAACATAGTGAACGCACAGTGAACGCACAGTGAACACACAGTGAACACATAGTGAACACATAGTGAACGCACAGTCACACAGTGAACACATAGTGAAAACATAGTGAACGCACAGTGAACGCACAGTGAACGCATAGTGAAAGCATAGTGAATCCACAGTGAACACACAGTGAACACACAGAGTGAACACACAGTGAACGCACCGTGTACGCACCCTGAACACACAGTGAACGCACCATGAACGCACCGTGAACACAGAGTGAACACACAGTGAACACAGAGTGAACACAAAGTGAACACCGAGTGAACACACAGTGAACACACAGTGAACACAGAGTGAACACACAGTGAACACACAGTGAACGCACAGTGAACGCACAGTGAACGCACAGTGAAAGCATAGTGAACGCACAGTGAACGCATAGTGAAAGCATAGTGAATCCATAGTGAACACACAGTGAACACACAGTGAACGCACAATGAACGCACAATGAACGCACCGTGAACGCACAGTGAACACACAGTGAACGCACCGTGAACACACCGTGAACACAGAGTGAACACAGAGTGAACACACAGTGAACATACCGTGAACGCACAGTGAACACACAGTGAACGCACCGTGAACACACCGTGAACACAGAGTGAACACAGAGTGAACACACAGTGAACATACCGTGAACGCACTGTGAACACAGAGTGAAAACACAGTGAACACACAGTGAACACAGAGTGAACACACAGTGAACACAGTGAACAGAGTGAACACAGAGTGAACACACAGTGAACGCACAGTGAACGCATAGTGAACGCACAGTGAACGCACAGTGAACACATAGTGAAAACATGGTGAAAACATAGTGAACGCACAGTGAACGCATAGTGAAAGTATAGTGAATCCATAATGAACACACAGTGAATGCCCAGTGAACACACAGTGAACACACAGTGAACACACAGTGAACGCACAGTGAACACAGAGTGAACACACAGTGAACACAGAGTGAACACAGAGTGAACACACAATGAACACACAGTGAAGAGAGTTAACACAGAGTGAACACAGAGTGAACGCACAGTGAACGCATAGTGAACGCACAGTGAACGCACAGTGAACCCAAGGTGAATGCACAGTGAACCCAAGGTGAATGCACAGTGAACGCACGGTGAACACACAGTGAACACATAGTGAACAAATAGCGAAAACATAGTGAACACACAGTGAATGCACAGTGAACCCAAGGTGAACACACAGTGAAAACACAGTGAACTCATAGTGAAAACATAGTGAACGCAGAGTGAATGCACAGTGAACACACAGTGAACACACAGTGAACACACAGTGAACGCACCGTGAACACAGAGTGAAAACACAGTGAACACACAGTGAACAGAGTGAACACAGAGTGAACACACTGAACACACAGTGAACGCACAGTGAACACATAGTGAAAACATGGTGAAAACATAGTGAACGCACAGTGAACGCATAGTGAAAGTATAGTGAATCCATAATGAACACACAGTGAATGCCCAGTGAACACACAGTGAACACAGAGTGAACGCACAGTGAACACAGAGTGAACACACAGTGAACACACAGTGAACAGAGTGAACACAGAGTGAACGCACAGTGAACGCATAGTGAACGCATAGTGAACGCACAGTGAACGCACAGTGAACCCAAGGTGAATGCACAGTGAACGCACGGTGAACACACAGTGAACACATAGTGAACAAATAGCGAAAACATAGTGAACACAGTGAACGCACAGTGAACCCAAGGTGAACACAGTGAACACACAGTGAACACATAGTGAAAGCATAGTGAATCCACAGTGAACACACAGTGAACACACAGTGAACACACAGAGTGAACACACAGTGAACGCACCGTGAACGCACCGTGAACACAGAGTGAACACACAGTGAACAGAGTGAACACAGAGTGAACACAGAGTGAACACAGAGTGAACACAGTGAACGCACAGTGAACGCACAGTGAACGTACAGTGAACGCGCAGTGAACGCATAGTGAAAGCATAGTAAATCCATAATGAACACACAGTGAACACACAGTGAACGCACAGTGAACGCACCGTGAACACACCGTGAACACACAGTGAACGCACAGTGAACGCACAGTGAACGCACAGTGAACGCACCGTGAACACACTGTGAACAGAGTGAACAGAGTGAACACACAGTGAACACACAGTGAACGCACCGTGAACGCACCGTGAACACACAGTGAACACACAGCGAACACACAGTGAACACATAGTGAAAAAATAATGAAAACATAGTGAACGCACAGTGAATTCACAGTGAACGCACAGTGAACCCAAGGTGAACACACAGTGAAAACACAGTGAACACATAGTGAAAACATAGTGAACGCACAGTGAACACACAGTGAACACATAGTGAACGCATAGTGAACGCACAGTTACACACAGTGAACACATAGTGAAAACATAGTGAACGCACAGTGAACGCACAGTTAACGCATAGTGAAAGCATAGTGAATCCACAGTGAACACACAGTGAACACAGTGAACATACAGAGTGAACACACAGTGAACGCACCGTGAACGCACCGTGAACACACAGTGAACGCACCGTGAACGCACCGTGAACACAGAGTGAACACACAGTGAACACAGAGTGAACACAGAGTGAACACACAGTGAACGCACAGTGAACGCACAGTGAAAGCATAGTGAACGCACAGTGAAAGCATAGTGAAAGCATAGTGAATCCATAGTGAACACACAGTGAACGCACAGTGAACGCACCGTGAACACACAGTGAACACATAGTGAAAACATAGTGAACGCACAGTGAACGCACAGTGAACGCATCGTGAACACACAGTGAACGCACAATGAACACACAGTGAACACACAGTGAACACACAGTGAACGCACCGTGAACACAGAGTGAAAACACAGTGAACACACAGTGAACAGAGTGAACACACAGTGAACAGAGTGAACACAGAGTGAACACAGAGTGAACACACAGTGAACGCACAGTGAACGCACAGTGAACGCATAGTGAACGCACAGTGAACGCACAGTGAACACATAGTGAAAACATGGTGAAAACATAGTGAACGCACAGTGAACGCATAGTGAAAGTATAGTGAATCCATAATGAACACACAGTGAATGCCCAGTGAACACACAGTGAACACACAGTGAACACACAGTGAACGCACAGTGAACACAGAGTGAACACACAGTGAACACAGAGTGAACACACAGTGAACACACAGTGAACACACAGTGAAGAGAGTAAACAGAGTGAACGCACAGTGAACGCATAGTGAACGCACAGTGAACGCACAGTGAACCCAAGGTGAATGCACAGTGAACGCACGGTGAACACACAGTGAACACATAGTGAACAAATAGCGAAAACATAGTGAACACACAGTGAATGCACAGTGAACCCAAGGTGAACACACAGTGAAAACACAGTGAACACATAGTGAAAACATAGTGAACGCACAGTGAACGCACAGTGAACACACAGTGAACACACAGTGAACAGAGTGAACACAGAGTGAACACACAGTGAACACACAGTGAACGCACAGTGAACGCACAGTGAACGCACAGTGAACGCATAGTGAACGCACAGTGAACGCACAGTGAACACATAGTGAAAACATGGTGAAAACATAGTGAACGCACAGTGAACGCATAGTGAAAGTATAGTGAATCCATAATGAACACACAGTGAATGCCCAGTGAACACACAGTGAACACACAGTGAACGCACAGTGAACGCACAGTGAACACACAGTGAACACACAGTGAACAGAGTGAACACAGAGTGAACGCACAGTGAACGCATAGTGAACGCACAGTGAACGCACAGTGAACCCAAGGTGAATGCACAGTGAACGCACGGTGAACACACAGTGAACACATAGTGAACAAATAGCGAAAACATAGCGAACACACAGTGAACGCACAGTGAACCCAAGGTGAACACAGTGAACACACAGTGAACACATAGTGAAAACATGGTGAAAAAATAGTGAACGCACAGTGAACGCACAGTGAATCCATAATGAACACACAGTGAACGCACAGTGAACACACAGTGAACGCACAGTGAACGCACAGTGAACGCACCGTGAACGCACAGTGAACACACAGTGAACACACAGTGAACGCACAATGAACATACAGTGAACACACAGTGAACACACAGTGAACACACCGTGAACAGAGTGAACACACAGTGAACAGAGTGAACACACAGTGAACAGAGTGAACACACAGTGAACAGAGTGAACACACAGTGAACAGAGTGAACACACAGTGAACGCACAGTGAACGCACAGTGAACGCACAGTGAACACAGAGTGAACACACAGTGAACACACAGTCAACACAGAGTGAACACAGTGAACATAGTGAACGCACAGTGAACACACAGTGAACACAGAGTGAACACACAGTGAACACACAGTGAACACAGAGTGAACACACAGTGAACACACAGTGAACACACAGTGAACACACAGTGAACACACAGTGAACACACAGTGAACACACAGTGAACGTTAGTGCTTGTGTCTCGTGATCAGGGCTGAGGCTGACAGGTGTTGAACTCTGGTTAACAGCAGCAGAATGTCTCCCAGTTCCCATCAGATACTTTCCCAGCGCTCTGCTGGAGTACCCCCCCGGCAGAGCGCTGGGAGCAGAACAGGACACTCCTTCACACCAGCGTGTACTGGGGGGGGGGTCTCACCTTCTCCAGGACCTTGGCGATGCGGGTCCCCACCTGCTCGAAGGACTGAGGAGAGAACTTGTCCTTACCGAGGTTCTGGAGAACCTGAGGAGAAACAGACGGTCACGCTGGTTCAGGATGGGCGGGGCTTCGGGGGGCTTTGACCCCGCCTACCTCACGCAGCTGACTCTCCCCGGTGTAGTGGATGGCGGCGCGGTTGGCCACGCCCCCCAGGTGGTCCAGGGTGTGCATGCTGGTGGGCAGGTTGGCGTTGCATTGAGGCTCCACGGCCGGCTGCTGGAGGGGTGTGGCGAAGTCGATGTGCTCCGTGATGCTGGGGGGGGACACAAACGCTGATGAGCTGGTTTCCACGGTGACGGGACACAGGTGTCCTCCTGCGGGGGCTCTTACTCGATGTTCTTGGCTGACACGGCCAGCCAGGTGCTGGCCACCGTGGTCAGGTCCACCCTCCGGGTGCGCTGGCACTCCTCGGGCCCCGGCCAGCCCGGCCCCCAGTGGTCCCTCCAGCGGCCTGCACACAAACAACACTCAGCCCACGGACACGCCCCCACGCACCCGGGGGAGGGGCTCTGCTACCTGAGGGGCCGGGGGAGGGGATGGTCGGCCCGCTGATCTCCAGCACCGAGTGCCCCCCTGGCAGAGGCTCGCCGCTCTGGGCGGGGTCGGGGCCCGGGACGCTGTCCGCCCCGTCCGCCTTGGACTTCCTGACCCGCTTCACCTGGAAGGTGATCTGCTGGCCAATCACAGGCAGTCACAGCCAGCCCCCCCGTCTGAGGGCGTGTCCTGTGCTGTGGAGGCTTACCCACTCCGCCCCCTCGTCGTCCTCGCAGTTCCCGAAGCAGGGGCCCCCCCCGGCGCGGGCCCCCATGACCCGGTCGTTCTTCAGCACCCGGATACCCCGCAGGTCGCCCCGTTTTCCCCCCACGTCCAGGGCCCCCTCAAAGGCCCCCATCAGATCCTCCTTCAGCTGCCACTCCTCCTCCCCCTCCATCCCCCCCTCAGCAGAGGGAGGGGTGGAGGTGGCTCCTGAGGCAGAGGGGGGGGCCCGCTTGTTTCCAGCAGCTTCACCAGAACCATTACTGTCCAGGATGACCTCTGGGGGGGTCAGAGGAGAGTCATGCAGCGTTTAGAACAGTCAGGAAGTGATGACAGGAAGGAGAATGACATCACCACAGCCCCCCCCCCTTACTCTGGAACAGCAGGGAGTCCTCCAGGGCAGAAACGACGGGGGGGTCGTGCTTCTCCTCAACCCCCCACTCCTCCAGATGAAGTCCCAGATCCTCCTCATCCGAGCAGGCAACACCCTCTGGATGAACACCGGGTTAGAGGATCAGGTGACAAACAGGAAGGAAACACAGGAAGGAAACACAGGAAGGAAACACAGGAAGGAAACACAGGAAGGAAACACAGGGTTAGAGGATCACAGGAAGGAAACACAGGAAGGAAACACAGGAAGGAAACAACACAGGAAGGAAACACAGGAAGGAAACAACACAGGAAGGAAACACAGGAAGGAAACACAGGAAGGAAACACAGGAAGGAAACAACACAGGAAGGAAACACAGGAAGGAAACACCACAGGAAGGAAACACAGGAAGGAAACACCACAGGAAGGAAACACCACAGGAAGGAAACACAGGAAGGAAACACAGGAAGGAAACACAGGAAGGAAACACAGGAAGGAAACACCACAGGAAGGAAACACAGGAAGGAAACACAGGAAGGAAACACAGGAAGGAAACACAGGAAGGAAACACCACAGGAAGGAAACACAGGAAGGAAACACCACAGGAAGGAAACACCACAGGAAGGAAACACAGGAAGGAAACACAGGAAGGAAACAACACAGGAAGGAAACACAGGAAGGAAACACAGGAAGGAAACAACACAGGAAGGAAACACAGGAAGGAAACACAGGAAGGAAACACAGGAAGGAAACACAGGAAGGAAACACAGGAAGGAAACACAGGAAGGAAACACAGGAAGGAAACACAGGAAGGAAACACAGGAAGGAAACACCACAGGAAGGAAACACAGGAAGGAAACACAGGAAGGAAACAACACAGGAAGGAAACAACACAGGAAGGAAACACAGGAAGGAAACACAGGAAGGAAACACAGGAAGGAAACACAGGAAGGAAACACAGGAAGGAAACACAGGAAGGAAACACAGGAAGGAAACACAGGAAGGAAACACAGGAAGGAAACACAGGAAGGAAACACAGGAAGGAAACACAGGAAGGAAACACAGGAAGGAAACACAGGAAGGAAACACCACAGGAGCTCAGAGGGAATTAAAAGTGTTCCCTTTCCCGTCATTTTGAAGGTGAAGTGATAACCCCGCCCCCTAGAGACCTTTGACCCCCTGATGTGAACACAGACTGGTGGGAGCGGTCCAGGGGGCGGTCTGGTAACTCACCTGAGCAGGGGCGTGTCTGGGACAGGTTGTACAGGAGGGGGTAGAACTGCAGGCAGCGCAGCAGGGGGAGGGTGGAGAGACACTGATCACAGCCGGCCAGCGACGAAGAGGAGGACGAGGAGGAGGAAGAGGAGGAAGAGGAGGAGGAGGCGGCCAGCAGGCGTCGGAACCGGGCCAGGGCCCCCGACACGTTCCCCTGGGCCAGGTGGAGGCTCACCAGGCTGAACTGGGTGTGAGGCTGTGGAGACACACACCGCTGACATCATCAAGGCGCCCCCGGAGCCCACCCACTGCTGACATCATCAAGGCGCCCCCGGAGCCCACCCACTGCTGACATCATCAAGGCGCCCCCGGAGCCCACCCACTGCTGACATCATCAAGGCGCCCCCGGAGCCCACCCACTGCTGACATCATCACGCCTCATAGACCCCTTCTGGCCCCGCCCACCAGTCTCACCTCTGACGCGTTGAGGGCCGACGCCTCCTCCAGCAGCGTGTGGGCGTGTCCCGCCAGGCCGTGGTGCAGCAGCAGGTTGGCGGCATTGGTGAGGACGGACTGGCGCTGAGTGGGCGGGGCCGAGCTCCACACCTGGCGCAGACACTGCAGGGCGTGGCTGCCGTTACCTGTGGCCCTCCAGAACAGAGCCGCCTCGCCCTGGACCAGCCAGCGGGGGACGGGTACCTGAACACACACACACAGGAGCAGGGGGCGGAGCTACAGGGACGAAGACCAACACACCCCACCCAAATGATGACATCACAGAGCAGGGCGGGGCTTCTCACCTGGTCCAGAGCTTCAGCTATTCTGGATCCCACCTGCTCCAGGGTCCAGCCCCCACTGCGGCCCCTCAGCACCTACCCCACACACACACACACACACACACACACACACACACACACACACACACACACACACACACACACACACACACACACCATTGACAGGAGGCCCCGGGTATGCCCCTCCCTATGGGCGTCGGCTGGACACTCACCTGGGAGGCAGAGGGGTCGGGTAGCTCCTCCTCCTCCAGGGGCCAATCCAGTGAGGCGGGCAGCAGCGGCGGGTAGGGCTGGGGGACGGGGCCACAGTGTGGTAGAGCCGCTGTCTGGGGGGGACCGCCGGTCCCGTAGAGGAGCGAGGCCACCGAGCTGAGGGCGGAACAGGACAGGGTCAGGGGTCAGGGGTCAGGACCCCACCCTCAGGAGCCCCCACTGACCTGAAGCCCTGCGTCTCAGGGGGCAGGTAGAAGGTCGGCAGCAGGTGCGGGGGGGGGACAGTGGGGTAGTGGTGGAGGCAGTCGCTCCTCTGGGGCCACAGCATCCTCTGAGGACACACACACACACACACACACAGACACACACACAGACACACACACACACACAGACACACACACAGACACACACACACACACACACACACACACAGACACACACACACACAGACACACACAGACACACACACAGACACACACACAGACACACACACACACAGACACACATACAGACACACACACACACAGACACACACACACACAGACACACACACACACCGACACACACACACACAGACACACACACACACACACACAGACACACACACAGACACACACACAGACACACACACAGACACACACACACAGACACACACACACACACACACAGACACACACACACACACACACACACACACACAGACACACACACACACAGACACACACAGACACACACACAGACACACACACACACAGACACACACACAGACACACACACACACAGACACACACACACACCGACACACACACACACAGACACACACACACACACACACAGACACACACACAGACACACACACAGACACACACACACAGACACACACACACACACACACACACACAGACACACACACACACACACACACAGACACACACAGACACACACAGACACACACACAGACACACACACACACAGACACACACACACACACACCGACACACACACACACAGACACACACACACACACACACAGACACACACACAGACACACACACAGACACACACACACACACACACAGACACACACACACACACACACACAGACACACACAGACACACACAGACACACACACAGACACTCACACACACAGACACACAGAGACACACACACACACACAGACACACACAGACACACAGACACACACACACACACACAGACACACACACACACACAGACACACACACACACACACATCTCATCACTGCCTGATGGAAACCCCCCGTTCCAGCGGCGCAGCCCCCCAGCAGGAGGGGAGGCGTCAAAACGCTGCCTTGCCTGTGTGTGGTGCTGGTGGGGGCCCCCCCACAGGGCGGCGGTGGGGTCCTGGTCTCCTGACACCGAGGGGCGGGGCTGGGGGCCCCCTGCCGTCTGGTTGAGGCTGCGTTCGGACACCAGAGCCACGCTGGACGCCACAGACACCTCCTCCCCAAACTGTTACAGACAGGAGGGGCTCAGGAGGCCACGCCCACACCAAGCCCCCCCAATGCAGCGGGTCTGGACTCACCTGGACGTGATGCACGTGTTCAAACAGGTCGCCGCGGTGATAGCGCACCGGCACGTCCAGCGGGCAGAAGAGACGGCGCTGCTGCTGGGCCAGACGGCACATCTGGTGGTTCCCTGGGGGGGGACGGTAACCGTTAACCGTTATCTGTTAACGGGTGTCCACAGCACGCCATTAGCGTCCAGACAACAGGAGGCCTCACCCAGCTGCGCCTCCTTGGCCATGTGCGTCTCGTGGATGATGTTGTGGAGGATCTGCTCCTCCTGCAGCAGCTTGTGTTTGTCCAGCGCCTCCTGCTGGTGGAGGTAGTGGTCGTGCTGCTTCTGGTACTCCTTCAGCTCGTTCAGGGTTCGCTGTAAGGACCTGCGGCGCAGAAACCCCTCGTCATGTGACCGTCGTGTGGTTCTGTGGCGGCGTTGCCGTGGAAACGCACCTGTGCTGGGCCTCCAGGCGCTGCTCCAGCTTCTGCTGACAGAGCACGGCGTGCTTCCTCCTGACGGCGCCGTCGAAGCCGGGCCGCGCCTGCAGCGCCTGCTCGTAGCACAGCACCGAGTGGTTGTACTCCCCCAGCATCTGGGGACACAGGACAGTGGGTGAGGGGCTGTCGGTGAAACCCCCCCCGGCCGAGCCCCCCGGGCCTTACGGCGTAGATGTTGCCTAAGGTGTAGTGACTGGTGAACAGGTCAGAGGTCAGGTCCAGGGCCGCGTGGGCCAGGATTGCGGCGTCTGCCGAGAAGTGTCCCCTGTGCAGGATGTTGGCCATGTTGACCAAAGCCACGTCCTTCTGCTGCCTGGAGAAACAAAGGAGAGCATGGACACCTGTGTTCACCTGTTTACACCTGTATACACCTGTGTACACCTGTAGACACCTGTGTTCACCTATAGACACCTGTGTTCACCTATAGACACCTGTGTTCACCTATAGACACCTGTGTTCACCTGTATACACCTGTGTTCACCTGTGTACACCTGTATACACCTGTGTACACCTGTAGACACCTGTGTTCACCTATAGACACCTGTGTTCACCTGTATACACCTGTGTTCACCTGTGTACACCTGTGTTCACCTGTATACACCTGTGTTCACCTGTGTACACCTGTAGACACCTGTGTTCACCTGTAGACACCTGTGTTCACCTATAGACACCTGTGTTCACCTATAGACACCTGTGTTCACCTATAGACACCTGTGTTCACCTGTATACACCTGTGTTCACCTGTGTACACCAGTAGACACCTGTGTACACCTATAGAAACCTGTAGACACCTGTGTACACCTGTAGACACTTGTGATCACCTGTAGACACCTGTGTGCATCTGAAGACACCTGTGTGCATCTGAAGACACCTGTCTGCATCTGAAGACACCTGTGTGGACCTGAAGACACCTGTGTGCACCTGTGTTCACCAATGTATACCTGAAGACACCTGTGTACACCTGTGTTCATCTGTGTGCACCTGAAGACACCTGTGTTCACCAGTGTACACCTAAAGACACGTGTGTACACCTGTGTTCACCTGAAGACACCTGTGTACACCTGTGTTCACCTGTAGACACCTGTGTTCACCTGAAGACACCTGTGTACACCAGTGTTCACCCTTCAGTGGTCTGTGGGGTCACACCTGTGTACACGTGTGTACACCTGTGTTCACCTGAAGACACCCATGTACACCAGTGTTCACCAGTGTTCACCCTTCAGTGGTCTGTGGGGTCACACCTGTGTTCACCTGTGTACACTTCTGTGCACCTGTGTACACCCTGCAGGTCTGGGGTCTCCTACCTGGGGGAGAAGTGCAGCGCCCGCACCACACAGTCCACGGCTCTCTGGGGCTCGTTCTTCATGCGCCAGTAGAAGGAGGCCATGTTGTAGAGAACCCAGGAGGAGGAGTTCTGGAGACAGGAAGGAACAGGGACACTCTGTGACCCCCCCGCTGGGCGTCCTTCTCTACCGACCAATGGGACGGGGCGGTCTTACCCTCAGCAGGCCCTGATAGATGCGATGACCCACTTCATCGATGCTGTGGCCAATCTTCTGGGACAGGGAACTAAATATGGGATCCTCCTTGGACAGCAGCGGGGAGGTGAGGTTGGCCCTCTCCTGGACACCCTGCAACCCCCAGACCCACAAAACACCTGAGGTCTGATGGAACTCCCAGACCCACAAACACCTGAGGTCTGATGGAACCCCCAGACCCACAAACACCTGAGGTCTGATGGAACCCCCAGACCCACAAACACCTGACGGAGACGAGGAAAGCTACTACCGGTGTGATGTTCCATCACCACTAGCCTGCTCTAGTCACATGACATCAGCTGCTCTCATCATGGTCGTCATGACGACCTGGTCGGGCGTGGCTCTGCTCACCCTGAGGTGTTGGAAGGCGTGGATGCTGTACGGGAGCTCAAACACTTTTGCACAGTCGGGCTTTTCTAACTCTGGCGGCGTGGCAGAACCGGAATCCAGGTGATCCTCAGGGCTACAGGAGGAGAGGAGGAGACGTCAACAGACGTGATGGAAACGCCAGCTCCTCCTGACATGAGGAGAGGAACCCAAAGGAACCCCCTAAGGGGGGAAACGGAGGCTGGAACACTCAAACACAGACCGACCTGATCTCCTTGCTCTCCAGGGAGATGTAGGTGCCGTCGTAGAGGTCCAGGTCTCCGAGGGGGACCTTGGCCATCACGCAGTCGGGGTCCTCCTTGTAGTGTCTCTGCTCCAGACCCGTGTCTCTGTCCTCGTTCTCCTCGATGTGGATCTTCTGCGCCACCAGCTGCTTCTGCTCGACGACAACCGACACCAACAACCGGTTAGAGACAGTCCAGAGGGACGACCCCTCCTGGGACCAGTGCTGGTACTGGTTCCCAGCACCGGCTGTAAGCGACCCGGACACACACCTCCAGCCTCCGCAGGTAGTTGACCCGGGCGTCCTGCCTCATGAAGATCACCACGTCATGGGGGTGCTTCAGGTTCAGAGGTGAGTGAACCTGAAACCAGAGACCCGCTTCAGTCAGCTGATCCGTGGATGACGTCACCACACGTCCAGACACGTCACAAACAGGAACTTCTTTACTGCTGTCAAACAGAGCAGCTCGATGCTAGCCAGTTAGCCTGTCCCAGCATATTAATACGCGGCTAGCTGTTAGCAGCGCGGCTAATGACACGTGAAGCCCGTTCACCTTCCGGTAACGGTCACGACTTCACGGTGACACCAACCTGCACACCCCCCGGGTTTAACGACAACACGTCCCGGTGATGCTAACGGGCTAGCCGTCAGCTAGCAGGTCAGCCGGCCGACCAGCGGGACCGTCCTACCTGCTGCTGGATCTTCCCGTCTTCCGTGACCACCCAGTGGGTCGTGGCCCCCGCGGAGTCCACCAGAAGGAGGCAAACAACGACGAGAAACGCCCCTGTTAATGACGGCGTCCCGGAGCGGTGGACGCGACAGGGCGAACGCTCCGGACAGGCTCCACCGAGGACCGCCATTTTTCTGTCCGAGTATGTTTTCTCTACGCCGCCCGACCTCCGGCCGCGGGGCGGCGCTCGTTCGGTTCCGCCCTCTCACTTCCGGCCACAGGGCGGCGCTCGTTCTGTTCCGTCGTCTGACTTCCGGTTACAGTGCGGCGCTCGTTCCGTTCCGTCGTCTAACTTCCGGTTACAGTGCGGCGCTCGTTCCGTTCCGTCGTCTGACTTCCGGTTACAGTGCGGCGCTCGTTCCGTTCCGTCGTCTGACTTCCGGTTACAGTGCGGCGCTCGTTCCGTTCCGTCGTGTGACTTCCGGCCACAGTGCGGCGCTCTTTTCCGCGCCGGGCAGAAACGGAACCCTTCAACTTCGATGACGTTTCGACAAAACACAGGAAATTCAGTGGGAACCAGAAGGTTTGTGCGCGCGTGAGGTGGAGGTGAGCATAACGCAGGTATAACCGGTGTGTGACGCGCTGCCGCCGCCGTTGACGTGTCGTAGTTTACCGGTGGTTCACCCGGTGACGCTGGGTTGGTGGAGTTAGTTCCGTACGCAGCAGAGCTCCGGTTCCTCAGGTATTCAGTGGAAACGACCCGCTCTGACGTCACGGGTCATCACGGGGTAGCTAACAACGTTAGCAAGACGATGCTAATTATTACACAGCAAATGTCCTCAGTGGTTCTTACCAGGTCCTAGTGGGGAGTTCATGTTGGTCTGTTTGTGTCGGGGTTAGGGTTAGGGTTAGGGTTAGGGTTAGCTGGGTTAGGGTTAGCTGGGTTAGGGTTAGCTGGGTTAGGGTTAGCTGGGTTAGGGTTAGCTGGGTTAGGGTTAGGGTTAGGGTTAGCTGGGTTAGGGTTAGGGTTAGCTGGGTTAGGGTTAGCTGGGTTAGGGTTAGCTGGGTTAGGGTTAGCTGGGTTAGGGTTAGCTGGGTTAGGGTTAGCTGGGTTAGGGTTAGCTGGGTTAGGGTTAGGGTTAGCTGGGTTAGGGTTAGCCAGGGTCAGGACTGCTCAATGGATGTAGAACTTTATTGGTCTTTGACGGGTTCACACGTTGCTGAACACCATCCTAGTCGTCTGGTTGTGTCAGTGATGAAGTAACTAGTTGAAGAACTACTAACTAGTTGATACAAGTTAACTCCTAATCATCACAATCCATCTGGAGTTGAAGTTAGACATGTCATGGCGTGTGTTTTGTGGTGTACATCTGAGTGGCGTGACATCAATCATGTGACCTCATTGTGTGGAGGCGGGGCTGGTTTAAACCGGTCTAGACCGGTACTGGTCAGGTCAGGTCCTGATGAACCCCTGCTTGAGTCTGACGGGCGGTTCCTCAGGCGGTGGCCCTGCGGATGGTTCTGGGTGGGCGTGGCTGTGACCGTGTCCCATTGGCCCACAGATGTCGTTCGTGGACAGCAGTAAGAGTCTGGAGGAGGACAGCTACGAGGGGGGGGCCGCCGGCCAGCTGTCCAGCTGCGCTCTGGCGGTGCTGGAGAAGGAGCGCGAGTCCCTACGCAGTCCCGCAGAGAGTCCCGGCACCTTCATCAGCAGCAGCTCCTCCAGCCTCCAGGCGGCCACCCCCCTCCAGGGCTACGACGTTGACTTCGACCCCCCCTTGGAGAGTAAATACGAGTGTCCCATCTGCCTCATGGCCCTGAGGAACGCCATCCAGACGCCCTGTGGACACCGCTTCTGCAAGAGCTGCATAGAGAAGTCAATCCGGTAGGCTGTGCTCCCCCCTGTTCTTTACCAGCAGGACTGTCTCTCAAAGCCTCATGGGAACTGTTTCCCCCCCCCGACAGCGACACGGGCCAGCGGTGCCCCGTGGACAACGAGAGGCTGTCGGAGGAGCAGCTGTTCCCCGATAACTTTGCCAAGCGTGAGATCCTGTCGCTGACGGTGCGCTGCCCCCACCCCGGCTGCGCCGACAGGATGGAGCTGCGCCACCTAGAGGTGAGAACGTCCCGACGCCATCGCCCCCCCCCGCCCCCCGTGGACAGGGGTGTGTCCGATGGACTGGTTCTGCTGCAGTATCAAACGTGTGCGTCCCCCCCAGAACCACGTGTCCCTGTGCCCGTTGGCCACGCTGCCCTGCCCCCAGTGCCAGCAGGCGGTGAGGAAGAGCCGTCTGGAGGAGCACCGCGCCCTGGAGTGCCAGCGGCGGCTGGTGTCCTGTCACGAGTGTCTGGCCAGCTTCGTGCACGAGGAGAGAGAGGTAGTGTCCACCCGTTCTCACGCCTGCATCGGGGGTGCAGTGTGGTCACCCTCTGGTTCCTGCCCCCCCTCCAGCTCCACGAGCAGCAGTGTCCCTTCGCCGGCGTGACGTGTCAGTACTGTGAGCTGAGCCTCATCCGACACCAGGTGAGGGACGGTCTACCTGTGAACTCTCCTGTTCACGTCTGCGGTGCTAGCGGTGAAGCTAACCTGGTGTTCTTGCCCCAGATGGAGTCCCACTGTGACACCGACTGCCCCAAAGCCCCCATCGCCTGCAGTTTCAGCACCTTTGGCTGTAAAGAACGGGTAGGTGATGACAGGAGGGGGTTTCCCTTCTGCTGGCGTTGAACCAACAACCCCCCCCACACTGCCCCTGCAGATGCTGCGTCACAACCTGGCCCAGCACATGCAGGAGTTCACGCAGATGCACATGCACTACATGGCCGAGTTCCTGAGGGGGGTGTGTGTGAACGGCGTCACGCCCAAGCCCCCGTGGTCGCTGGGGGCCCCGGGTGCCCCCGAGGATCCAGCATCATCGTCACCACCATCAGCAGCCTGCGGCGCCGCCAGAGCAGCGTCCTGTGCTCCACCCCCCCCCAGCGAGGACCTGCAGCGGCTGGGAGAGATGGACCGGCGCCTGGTGACCCAGGACCACCAGCTCCGAGAGCTGGTCATCCTGAAGGAGACGCAGGTGAGGTCTCTGGACCAGCACACACACACACACACACACCTGTCCTCACCCCCGTGTCCCCCCCACAGACGGGCCAGCTGGCGGAGCTGCGGCGCCGGGTGTCGCTGCTGGAGGAGAAGGTGAAGGAGCTGGAGACCCAGCAGTCCCACGGGGTCTTCATCTGGCCCCTGAGGGGCTTCTCCGCCCACCTGAGGAACCAGGAGGCGGGGCTTCCGGTGGTGGAGCACAGCCCCGGCTTCTACACGGGCCGGCCCGGCTACAAGCTGTGCCTGCGGCTGCACCTGCAGACCCCCAACGCCCCCCGCTGCTCCAACTTCATCTCGCTGTTCGTCCACACCATGCAGGGGGCGTTTGACGCCCAGCTCAGCTGGCCCTTCCAGGGCACCATCCGCCTGGCCATCCTGGACCAGGGCCCCGAGGGCCAGCACCACGTGGAGGTGATGGAGACCAAACCCGACCTGCAGGCCTTCCAGAAGCCCACCCTCCAGCGCAACCCCAAGGGCTTCGGCTACGTCACCTTCCTGCACCTGCACCAGCTGAGTCAGCGCCCCTACCTGAAGGACGACACCCTGCTGATCCGCTGCGAGGTCACCGCGCGCTTCGACGGGCCCTTCCAGCGCGAGGGGCCCGCCGTGCAGCCCCGGGGCCCCGAGGCTGAGGGACTGAGGGGAACCCCCCCGGGGTGAGACGTCAGCAGGGCTCAGATCCCACGTGTGATGCAGGCAGGAGCAGAGATATGGATCACCACCGGTCAGTATTTATCACCGTGTGGACCTGGAGTCACACCTGGAGTCACACCTGGAGTCACACCTGGAGTCACACCTGGAGTCACACCTGGAGTCACTCCTGGAGTCACTCCTGGAGTCACTCCTGGAGTCACTCCTGGAGTCACTCCTGGAGTCACACCGGGAGTCACTCCTGGAGTCACTCCTGGAGTCACACCGGGAGTCACTCCTGGAGTCACTCCTGGAGTCACACCGGGAGTCACTCCTGGAGTCACTCCTGGAGTCACTCCTGGAGTCACACTGGGAGTCACACCGGGAGTCACACCGGGAGTCACACCTGGAGTTACTCCCGGAGTCACACCAGGAGTCACTCCTGGAGTCACACCGGGAGTCACACCAGGAGTCTATTGTTACCACGTGACCGGTCACACAGCGTTGAATGTTAAAGGTGCACTGAGGCGTTCTGGCCAGCGGTGGCGCTGTGGAGTCGCTGTGAAGTCGTGTTTCACAGGCAGGATCTACAGTGGATCAGCTGATACTCAACAACCAGATCAAACACAAGCCTGATCATGTGACCTGTTGTTACCGTAAGATAACAGTGTTGTGTTGTCTTAACGTGTCTGCACCAGAACACCTGGCCAGGTGAGGCAGCAGCCAGCCAATAGCAGACCAGAGGAAGCTGGAGGGTTGACGTCTGATGAGTTAGCCTTACAGTTGAGTATTTACTGTCTGTTAATAAAGATTATATTTCTTTAAAACCAAACGTATGTGACCTTTGACCTCATGCAGATCTACTTCCTGTGTTCAGAATGTCCAACAGTGTAGCTGTGGTGTCCATGTGTCCAGACATGCTAATGCTAATGTTGCTAGTTTGACAGTTAACGTGGATAAAGGAAGTTTTTACCTTTGACACTCAAACACCAGTCAGTCTGATTCACACGTTTATTAACTACACATCCCAGCAGCCCCTGCTTCCTAATTCCACGTCTATGCCAACTAGCTGTTGCTAGGCTACTTCCTGTTACTCATCGGCGTAGGGGAACTTCTTGGTGGCTCCGTATCCTGGGTGATCCGGTCTGGTGGCCCCCATTTCCTGTTTGGCTCCTTTGTCTGCTTGGCGTGGAGACGCGTCCTTGCTGCTGATTGGCTGAGAGCCTGTCAGACGTGCTGAAGCATCGAGGCGTTAGAGGAGCGCGCACACACACATACACACACACACACACCCGTTAGCGCGGCGTGTGAGGCGCGGCTCACCTGGAGTCTTGGGGGCTTCCTTCCCACACCTGAGGGTGCTCTGAGCGAAGCACTCGGCCATCCAGGACAGCACCTCCCCACAGTACCGCACCTGAGGGGGGGGCACACGTTAGATGGGGTTACCATGACAACACGCTGAGGCAGTTCCCCACCTTTACCTGAGCGTCCATCATCGCCATCCGCTTCTCCTGGTCCTTGAACCCACCCACAATCCTCAGCAGACTCTGAACCCTGGGGGGTAAGCACACCCCAGTTAGAAGCGTGTTGACTGGACCACAACCCAGACCCGGTGGAGCTCAGGGGCGGGGCTTTACTTGGAGGAGGTGTGCTTCAGACGCTCCTCGCTGCTCTCCCAGTGCTGCCGCTCCAGTTTGGCCAAATAGTTCTCCTTCTGCACCGTCTCCCAGGTGATCAGCCTCTGGTCCAGGCCCACCGGCAGCTCCCTTTCTACACACACACACACACACACACACACACACACACACACACACACACAGGTAAACACACGTCGTGTCGTGGGCGTTCACACACTGTCACCTCCGTACCCAGGTGCTCCTGCTTGGACTCCGGCTGCCTGACCAGGCTGAGGAGGAGCTGGGACAGGTGGCTGATGATGATGAAGGGCGGGGCCAGCGCCGGGCGGCTGTGGTACTCCACGATCAGGTTGTACCGCTGGAACTTCCAGAAGATGTCCGTGTTGCCCTGAACGACCTGGAAGGTGTAGCTGGTGAGAGACCAGGACAAACGGTTTGACCTCAGGAACACCAGAATGGATCCTACCTGAAGGTCAGAGCGGATCCCACCTGAAGGTCAGAGCGGATTCCTACCTGAAGGTCAGAGGGGATCCCACCTGAAGGTCAGAATGGATCCTACCTGAAGGTCAGCGGATCCTACCTGAACATGGCGATCAGCAAGTTGAGCAGCAGCACGTTGGTGACCAGCAGGAAGATGACCAACAGCAGGATGACCAGCCAGTTGGCGTAGACGTTGGGGCACGGCGGCCGTAACCCCGAGATGATCTCCTGGGAGTCGTTGGTGCAGTTCATCTCAGGCATACGAGCAGCTGGACAGCAGGAGGTGGAGGTGAGGAGACCCGAACCCTAACTCATCAACCAATCAACCGACGGCTGCCGTGTCTCACCGTCGATCTCCTCCAGGGGGATCTGTCCAAAGATGTGCAGGTAGGGCCGGTACAGGGCCCTGCGGAACACCCAGTCGATGCGGGGGTCGTTGGGGTGGAGTAGAGCCTGGGTGGCCACGCCGTAGGCGATGAGCCACACACTCAGGAAGAAGAGGAAGAAGAAGACGTCCTTCATCTGTTCAGGACACAGAAACGCTGCGTGAGCTCCAACTAAGACCTGCTGCCACTGTGAGAAGACCTGGACGGTCACCATTCTCTCCACGATGATGATCTTGGGGCCCAGCTGCTTGTGGATGGCGAAGATGTGGATCAGACGCAGCGTGAAGACCATGAAGTCGATGGCCAGGACCGTCCTGCCCGCCTCGTAGGTGCTGCTCACCATCCTGGAGAGGAATGGGACGCAGCGTTTGGGCTGTTCCTGCCTTCACATGACATGACCCCAACCGATAACCCTAACCCCTTAATCTAACCCCTTAATCTAACCCTAACCCCTTAATCTAACCCCTTAATCTAACCCCTTAATCTAATCCCTTAATCTAACCCTAACCCCTTAATCTAACCCTAACCCCTAACCCTAACTCAGTGCTATCGGGGGGAGTGGTTACCTGCATGACACGCCCACCACAAACAGGGAGATGGCCACCATGTCACACTTGTTCCAGTTGTCCTCCACGTAGAGTTTGAACTTCTTCAGGATGTTCATCTCCTCATCGGTGAAGAAGCTCTGTCACGACAAACAGGCTAAAGGCGTGAACCGACCCTCATCACTAACAACGCTAGCCGTGCTAACGTCACCAGGAGGCGACCTCACCTGTCTGAGCTCCTCCAGCACCAGGGTGAACACCCAGAAGTACAGCATGATCTCTGCGGCCCCGGGGCCGAGGGGCGGCGGCGGCCGGAAGTCCAGCAGGAGGACGTAGGTGAAGAGGAAGAGGAAGGCGAAGTACATGATGACGTTCCCCAGGAACACGGTGACGGGGGCGCTCCAGAAGCGGCGCCAGCGGCGCAGCAGGAAGCGCCACCACACGGAGGCGCAGCTCTGGTCCGCCGGACCCCCAGGAGGAGCGTCCCTGCAGGAGAAGGTGTGAAAGAGACCCTACGACCCAACAACACAACGCTGTCGGCAGAGGAACAGGGTGGGCGGACTCACAGAGGGTCGTCCTCGTCCGTCAGCAGCAACGCCTTCTCCGTGTCCAGACTGTCCAGCTCCACAAACTGCTCCCGCCCATCACGGTGGTCCAGCTCCTCATCGCTGAGAACCACAGGAGGTCAGGGGTCACACCACGGACACACCAGGTGACCCCAACACAATGTCAGTCACACCGAGGACACCCCAGACCACAGCTCCTCACCTGAACTTTATGAGGTTGGTCCAGATGAGTGGAGGACAGAAGAAGGACACCACCAGCTTGGAGATGGCCGTGTCCGTCGTCATGGCGCCCCACCAGATCTTCGTGAGCAGAGCCTGCAGGGATTCACGACGTTAACGTCAGACAGGGTGTCCCCACAGGGACAGACTCGTCTGAGGGGAGCGGCCACTAGAGGGCGTGAGAAGCCTCAGAATGCTTCACTCAACAGGAAATGAACCGAGCCGGCTGACGGTAGAGGATAAACCACCACACCTGCACCCAGGATGCCCCCCCATCACCTGGACCCCGTCGTGAGCGAAGAAGGACTTGGCGTCGGCCTCGGTGGCCAGGTTGAGGACGGTGGACCTGCTCCAGCAGGTGGTTCTTCTGACCAGCAGGGCGTACGCCCGGTCCTCGCTGTTGGAGTAACACTCCCCGAACACGTCTGCAGACAGGACCGACAGGTGGATCAAACCCCGCCCAGGATACGGCCCCCCCCCCACCTGTGGGGGCCGGAGGTCGTCGGGGGCGTGTCTACTCACCCAGGGCAAACTGCTCGTACTTGGCCTCCTTCATGCTCCGGGCAGACTCCGCCTCCGATTCCAGCCGTGCCATCTCCTTCAGGATCTTACATCCCGCCAGCGCCGCGGCCACCGCCTCCGGGCCCTGGGGGGGGGACAGACAGCTGAGGACCAGAGGAAGGTTCTGAGGAACCTGGGTCAGAACTTAGTGAGGAACGTGTTCCTGCATCTCAATGGGGTTCGCTGTGTGGAGACCCACTTCTACATGCTCCACCCCCCGCCTCCAGGGGGCCCCGCCTCCAGGGGGCCCCGCCTCCAGGGGGCCCCGCCTCCAGGGGGCCCCGCCTCCAGGGGGCCCCGCCTCCTCCCGCTCCCTCCCTCCCTCCCTCCCTCCATAGATAATTTCAGATTTTTTGTACTTTCTGAGCGTTCGATCAGAAGACGTATTGATCAATCAATGATCTATTGGTGATCTATTGATGCCAGCAGTAGCTAACTGAGCGTATGGGGGGGTTGGTGGTGGGGGGGTGATTTGCCTGAGGCTGGCAGTGAGGTGTTGATGACTGGGACCATCCTGATGACCTTTAATGGCACTAAAGTTTGAACATGAAGAATATGCAAATGAGGCTGTAGATCAGCTGACCCACTGACATCAGGACTAATTATTCCAACCATCACTTACTGTCGTGCGTCAGACTTGAAGCTGCTGCTTCACATATACAGTATGTACACATTTGACATATTTTACCTGCATTATCCAGCCTGCTGGAGGCGTCTCATTATCAATGCAGATGTCCCAGCTGGGGGGGGGGGGGGGGTTTCAAATGTTGGATTTAATTAGCATAATTCCACATAATGTTTGAGATCAGACACGTAGCGGATCCTCAGTTTAGAATAATTGGCTCCTTTAATTCAGTCGAGGGCAATAAAGACATGAGAGGGTTTAAATATGTTAGGAACGAGGGGTAATTAACGCGGGGGTGTCGTTGGGACGTCTGTGGGGGCATCAGCGCCGTCTCGTCATAAGTTCATCAGGACTGCGATACGGCTCTGCGAGCTAACGGACGCCTGACCTTCACCTGAACGTTCCTGGAGACGAGACCTGACCTCCATCTGGTCCAGAGCACCAACCATCATAGCTCCGCCCCGTTTGAGGCGTGTCAGACACGGCTAACGGCTAACAGCTAACACTGACCATGGCCCAGAAGTAGTTGGCCATCTGCTGGCGGTTCTGGAGGACGGCCCAGAGGAACAGGTCCCTCCAGGGATGCTCACAGCTCTGCTCCAGCTCCGCCACATTCTTCTGGCTGTGGAACAGTCGACCCTTCGCCGGCTTCTCCTGGAGAACACGGAGAACCGCGTGAACCACGAGGGGAACGCTCTTTGTGGAAACAGCTTCCGACCAATCAGGAAGCAGCAGGAGTGGAGGTCCGGTCCTCACCGTGGGGATCTTCTGGTAGAAGCCTTTGCAGGAGTCGTGCAGGAAGTCCTTGAGCACCTTGGCCACCTCGTACAGCGTGAAGCGGGGCTTGCGGTCGCCCGGCTCCGGCGGGTGGTGTCCCGGCGGACCGGGCGTCCTGGCGGCCCCCAGCAGCATCTGCTTCTCCTCGTACTTCTTCAGCAGCAGGTTGTGGAGGAGGCTCTTCTCCGACACCGCCCAGTAGAGCTCCTGCAGACGGCCGTAGGTCAGGAACTCCCCCAGGTTCACGCCGTTGTCCACGAACAGACGCACAAAGTCGGGTTTGTCGTTGATCAGCGCGTCCATCATCACCTCCTCCAGGTCACATGCCTGAGAAACCAGCGGTTAGCATCTCCCCTTCCTCCTGCTAAGGGGCTAATGATCATTCTGGGATGTGGCTAAACGAGGCTGTAAAACACTGCAGGTGTGTCCAGCCTGTGATCATGTGACTGAAAACAGGACAAACTATTGATTTTCTCCTGTGAATAATAAAAGTCGATCATCTCTAATCGGATCAATCGTTATTGGCGACGTGTCCGTCCCACCTTCCACTCCACGTCTCCGTTAAAGATGTCGCTCTTGGCGATGTCCACCCGGTTCCACGCCACCGCCAGCTTCAGCTCGTCCAGGAAGTCCTGAGCCTCCTGGCTCTGGCTCTTACAGGCTGACACACACACACACACACACACACACACACACACACACACACACACTGGGCGTTACGTCACCGGGCTCAGTACCCATGAGGCTTTGCTCCCTACCCTTGACCAGGGCCTTGAGGATGACGGTGTCCAGGTCGGAGCTCTCCTGCTCGGGGTCGTGGACGGTCAGCAGGTGTCCGTGTTCCAGGATCTTCTGGATCTGAGAGGAGGAACGAACAGAACCAGCCTGAGTGACGTTTCCCTCCTCCCATCCCTCAGATGAAGATGAACCCCGTCTTCATCACCCCCCGTCCCCCTAACAGAGTCCCCCCTACAGCGTCTCACCAGCCTGACCCAGCTCCTGACGTCGGCGCTGTGGTGGGCGTTGGGGAAGGTGTCCAGCAGCAGCTCGTGGACGCCCTCCGTATCCCAGCAGCCCCTGTTCATCAGCGTGACCAGGATGTCGGCCACGCCCCCGGAGCCGGCCAGGATGAGCCAGGGCGTGGAGTTCCCGATGCCTTTGAACATCCTCTGTGGGGGAGAACAGGTTCAGACTCAAACCCCCCCGGTGGAGCAGCTCTACTTCATCTCTGGTTCTATCATGTGAAGCCGTCCAATCAGATCAGTGTGTGAACGCAGGAGGAATCTGCTGGTCCGGTTCCTCTGGGTGAGCACCAGACTGAGATGTGAGGTGTGATGGTGAAGTTCACTAGTGTCAGTCTGGACTCAGTGATCGTCTGGTGTTCAGTCGTGTCCTGAAGGTCACAGAGGAACCCACGCCTCACCTTCAGAATCCTGGGCTCCCCGTGAACCAGGAGACACAGGACGGGGATCTCAAAGCTGCCCGTTCCTGCAAGCATCCAGAAGTACAACCATCAGTACCAGGACGCGTCTACTTCCTGGACGTTCACTGGAGCATCACAGCAAACCTCACAGGTCAGACGTTTGAAACCAGGACTAGAAAGAAAACATCCAGATTCATTTAGTCACGGATCAAATGTATGTCTGTGTCAAACCTACATGTGTACAAGTCCTCAACATACGAACGTCTGACTGATGAACATCTGTAGATACGAGCAAACATGCTTCACCATATCCATCTATCATACTGCAGTTCCCCTTCCTGCCACAACATCGTGGGGGCAGCACTGCTGCATTCATGCAGCTCCAGCATCCCCCCCCCCCCCCATATTGTTGTTTTTTGTTCTTGTCTTTGTTAGCGTCTCAGAGCGTCAGGCTTTGGATTCTTTACTGTTTAGCATGATGCTAAAGCTAAAGCTAGTGTAGATAGTGGTGGTGGTGAACATCTCTGATGACCACTGACTGACCAGAGTCCATCAGAACCACTGAACTGAACCCTAACCCTAACCTGGACCTGGATTTTATTATTATGGGATGTTTTAATGTCCTGGTATTGTTTCTGTCAGTCTGAGGGAATAGAACTCTAGTATTTAGAGCAGTAATGGCATTACTGTAGTATTTAGAATAGTAATGTATTACTTCAGTATTTACAGTAGTAATGACATTACTTTAGTATTTACAGTAGTAATGACATTACTTTAGTATTTACAGTAGTAATGATATTACCTTAGTATTTAGAGTAGTGATGACATTACTTTAGTATTTACAGTAGTAATGACATTACTGTAGTATTTACAGTAGTAATGACATTACTTTAGTATTTACAGTAGTAATGACATTACTTTAGTATTTACAGTAGTAATTACATTACTTTAGTATTTACAGTAGTACCTCAGATGTAGACTATAGACTGAACTGTAATAAATAAGGACTAATAAATCCAGTGGTCAACATTCCCCAGCCCCCCTCCCCCATCTGGTTTTAGGTTCTAATCCCTCGTCTCTACATGAAGACACAGGATGAGGTCATGAAACATGAAACCAACAGCTGCAGCACAAACCGCCTCCAGCATCCTGATCCCCTACTGACTGGTGAGAACGGGAATAACTTGTGGAATAACTTCACCATCTTCATCATCATCATCACCATCATCATCATCATAATCACCATCATCATTATCATCATCACCACCATCATCATCATCACCATCATCATCGCCATCATCATCATCACCACCATCACTATCATCATCACCATCATCATCATCACCATCATCACCACCATCACTATCATCATCACCATCATCATCATCATCATCATCACCATCACTATCATCATCATCATCATCATCACCACCATCACCATCATCATCATCACCATCATCATCATCATCACCATCATCACTATCACCATTATCATCATCACCATCACCATCATCATCATCACCATCATCATCACCATCATCATCATCATCACCATCATCATCATCATCACCATCATCATCATCACCATCATCTTTATCACCATCATCATCGCCATCATCATCATCATCACCGCCATCATTATCATCATCACCACCATCATCATCACCATCATCATCATCATCACCATCATCATCATCACCATCATCATCATCACCATCATCTTTATCACCATCATCATCGCCATCATCATCATCATCACCATCATCATTATCATCATCACCACCATCATCATTGCCATCATCATCATCATCACCACCATCACTATGATCATCACCATCATCATCATCACCATCATCATCATCATCATCACCATCATCACCACCATCACTATCATCATCACCATCATCATCATCATCATCACCATCATCACCACCATCACTATCATCATCATCATCATCACCATCATCATCATCATCACCACCATCACCATCATCACCATCATCACCATCACAATCACCATCACCATCACCATCACCGCCATCATCATCATCATCACCACCATCACCACCATCACTATCATCATCACCATCATCACCACCATCACCACCATCATCATCATCACCATCATCACCATCACCACCATCATCATCATCACCATCATCATCACCATCATCATCATCATCACCATCATCACCACCATCACTATCATCATCACCATCATCACCATCATCATCATCACCATCATCACCACCATCACTATCATCATCATCATCATCATCACCACCATCACTATCATCACCATCATCATCATCATCATCATCATCATCATCACCATCATCATCATCACCATCATCACCATCATCATCACCATCATCATCACCATCGTTATCATCATCATCACCATCATCATCATCACCATCATCACCATCATCATCATCATCAGGGGGCGGCAGTGGCTCAGTGGTAAAGCAGGCGGTAGAGCGGGTCGTCCTA